>NC_134690.1:51092667-51392667 GCF_050947455.1 Rhinoderma darwinii | reverse complement strand
TTTTACAGGCTCCTGTAACAGCGCGATCACTGTTCCTGTCCGTTAGTCCCGGGTTTCAGCTGTAATACACAGCGGACACCTGCAGAATATGGAGCGTGCACAGCGCATGAGCCCGCTCCATAAATAACCCCTTGCACCACGACATGCTATTAAGTCGTGGTGCGCCAAGGCGTTAATGCGCAGCGGATGGTGCAAAGTGAAAATTAAAATTTTCCACTGATGTGCCATTTTAATGCACAATATATTGTGCCCAGTTTGTGCCACTGAAGACAAATACCTCATACAATGTTGAGCGGGTTCTCCCGGATATAAAATGTCATATATGTGGACGTAAGCTGGTGTTTGGGCACGCTGTGGGGCTCAGAAGGGAGGGAACGCCATTTGGCTTTTGGAGCGCAGATTTTGCTTGGTAACTGTTCTGTTTGGGGTTTTGCTGGTATTTCAGTTTATAATGTGGGGGGATATGTAATCTGTGCGGAGTACATCAGGGCATAATAAGAGGGTATAATAATGGGGTACATAAATAATAATTCGCAGATATGTGGCCGGTGTCGCACTGATAAATGGCGCCCGATCTTATCCACTTTTGGAACACTCTGCACATTTTGCATCGCCATATTCTGAGAGACAGAACTCTTTTATTTTTTCTCCAACGGAGCTGTGCGATGACTTATTTGTTGCGGGACAATCTGTAGTTTTCATTGGTACCATTTTAGGGTACATGCAATTTTTTTTAATTACTTTTTATTAGATTTTTTTGGAAGCAAAGTGACAAAGAAACATAAATTCTGACAATGTTTTTTGTATTTTTTTTTTTTTTACAGTATTCACCGTGCGGTATAAATGACATTTTACTTTATTCTGCGGGTCGGTACGATTACGGCGATACCATATGTATATAGGTTTTTTATGTTTTGTGGCGATTGCACAATAAAATCACATTGATAAATTATTTATTTTCTGTGTCCCCATATTCTGAGAGCCATAACGTTTTTATTTTTCCGTCAAAAAAGCGATGTAAGGGCTTGTTTTTTGCGGGACGGGTTGTAGTTTTTATTGGTACTATTTTGGGGTACATGCGACTTTTTGATCACTTTTTATTCTATATTTTGGGAGGGTTGATGACCAAAAAAAAGTGATTCTGACATTGTTTTTTAACTATTTTTTTTGCGGTGTTCACCGTGCGGGAAAAATAATATTATAGTTTTATAGTTTGGGTCGTTACGAACGCGGTGATACCAAATATGTGTACTTTTTTTTACATTTTCATTTTTTTCCTATAATAAAAGACTTATTATAGGAAAAAAAGCATTCTTTTTTTTTGTAACTTTTATAACTTCTTTTTACACTTTTATAAAACTTTTTTATTACTTTATTTTTTACTTTTTACTTGTTTTACTTGAAGCCTGGCAGCACTGATCGCTGCTATAATACATTACACTACCTAGGTAGTGTAACGTATTATAAACTGTCAGTGTGACGCTGAGAGTCACACTGACAGGAAGCTTATGAGACCAGCATCCGGCTGGTTCTCATAGGCTGCTGTGCATAGCAGACCCGGGGGCCGTTATATGGCCCCTGGTTCTGCCTTGTAACCGACTGCAGCACCAGCAATCGGTCCCCGGGAAAGTTTGTTGTAGCAACAAACTTTCCAGTTTGTTATAGCAACAAACTTTCCAGTTCGTTGCTACAACACACTTTCCCTGCGATCACATGACCGGGACCTGAACTAATCAGGTCCCGATCAAATCTCCGGGACCAGAGGCAGGTGATAACAGCGCGATCCGGGTGTCAGCGCTACTCTGAGACACCTGGATCGCGCTTTTAACACCCACCGTGAATTCACGTCGGCACTGCACAGAGCCCAGCAAGTGCCGACGTGAATATACAGTGGGTGGTCGGGAAGCGGTTAAAGAAGGAGTTCATTAAATAATTAATTGTATGGACAGTCTTAGAGTGGTGACGGGGGCCTGTGGGCCCCACTGGCTTAGGGGCCCGGTCGCAATTGCGACCGCCGCGACCCCTATAGCTACGCCACTGCTGACCTATGTGTCTTCATGGTTACTGACTAAATGCAAGCCCTGTGTAGTCTGATCTTGCAATAATACTCCTTTTCATTCGTCCCCTACTTCTAACTAACCTGCCAAATGTATGTTAGGAAGCCTCTGTGGAACTGTTTCAGTGGTATTATTCATTCACTGTTTGGGGATATTATTTGGTGACTGTACGGTGATCTTATTTATTCATCGTATTGTGGTCTTATTCTGTCACTGTATGGTGGTATTACTCAATCCCTGTATGGTGGTATTACTCATTCACTGTATAGTGGTATGATTCAGTGACTGTATGGTGGTATTACTCAATCCCTGTATGGTGGTATTACTCATTCACTGTATAGTGGTATTATTCACTGACTGTATGGTGGTATTACTCAATCCCTGTATGGTGGTATTACTGATTCACTGTATGGTGGTATTATTCAGTTACTGTATGGTGGTATTATTCAGTCACTGTATAGTGGTATTATTCAGTCACTGTATGGTGGTATTATTCAGTTATTGTATGGTGGTATTATTCAGTCACTGTATGGTGGTATTACTCATTCACTGTATAGTGGTATTATTCAGTTACTGTATAGTGGTATTATTCAGGCACTGTATGGTGGTATTACTCATTCACTGTATGTTGGTATTATTCAGTTACTGTATGGTGGTATTATTCAGTCACTGTATGGTAGTATTATTCAGTTACTGTATAGTGGTATTATTCAGTCACTGTATGGTGGTATTACTCATTCACTGTATAGTGGTATTATTCAGTTACTGTATAGTGGTATTACTCATTCACTGTATAGTGGTATTATTCAGTTACTGTATGGTGGTGTTATTCAGTTACTGTATAGTGGTATTATTCAGTCACTGTATAGTGGTATTATTCAGTTACTGTATGGTGGTATTATTCAGTTACTGTATGGTGGTATTATTCAGTTACTGTATGATGGTATTACTAATTCACTGTATAGTGGTATTATTCAGTTACTGTATAGTGGTATTACTCATTCACTGTATGGTGGTATTACTCATTCACTGTATAGTGGTATTATTCAGTTACTGTATAGTGGTTTTATTCAGTCAATGTATAGTGGTATTATTCAGTCACTGTATGGTGGCATTATTCAGTCACTGTATGGTGGTATTATTCCGTCACTGTATGATGGTATTACTCATTCACTGTATGGTGGTATTATTCAGTTACTGTATGGTGGTATGATTCAGTCACTGTATGGTGGTATTACTCATTCACTGTATAGTGGTATTATTCAGTTACTGTATAGTGGTATTATTCAGTCACTGTCTAGTGGTATTATTCATTTACTGTATGGTGGTATCATTCAGTTACTGTATGGTGGTATTACTCATTCACTGTATGGTGGTATTATTCAGTCACTGTATGGTGGTATTACTCATTCACTGTATGGTGGTATTATTCAGTTACTGTATAGTGGTATTATTCAGTCACTGTATAGTGTTATTATTCAGTTACTGTATGGTGGTATTATTCAGTTACTGTATGGTGGTATTATTCAGTCACTGTATGGTGGTATTATTCAGTCAATGTATGGTGGTATTACTCATTCACTGTATGGTGGTATTATTCAGTTTCTATATAGTGGTATTATTCTGTCAATGTATAGTGGTATTATTCAGTCACTCTATGGTGGTATTATTCAGTCACTGTATGGTGGTATTATTCAGTCACTGTATGATGGTATTACTCATTCACTGTATAGTGGTATTATTCAGTTACTGTATAGTGGTATTACTCATTCACTGTATAGTGGTATTATTCAGTTACTGTATAGTGGTATTATTCAGTTACTGTATGGTGGTATTATTCAGTTACTGTATGGTAGTATTATTCAGTCACTGTATGGTGGTATTACTCATTCACTGTATGGTGGTATTATTCAGTTACTTTATAGTGGTATTATTCAGTCACTGTATAGTGGTATTATTCAGTTACTGTATGGTGGTATTATTCAGTTACTGTATGGTGGTATTATTCAGTTACTGTATGGTGGTATTATTCAGTTACTGTATGGTGGTATTATTCATTCACTGTATGGTGGTATTATTCAGTCACTGTATGGTGGTATTACTCATTAACTGTATGGTGGTATTATTCAGTCACTGTATGGTGGTATTATTCAGTCACTGTATGGTGGTATTATTCAGTCACTGTATGATGGTATTACTCATTCACTGTATAGTGGTATTATTCAGTTACTGTATAGTGGTATTACTCATTCACTGTATAGTGGTATTATTCAGTTACTGTATAGTGGTATTATTCAGTTACTGTATGGTGGTATTATTCAGTTACTGTATGGTAGTATTATTCAGTCACTGTATGGTGGTATTACTCATTCACTGTATGGTGGTATTATTCAGTTACTTTATAGTGGTATTATTCAGTCACTGTATAGTGGTATTATTCAGTTACTGTATGGTGGTATTATTCAGTTACTGTATGGTGGTATTATTCAGTTACTGTATGGTGGTATTATTCAGTTACTGTATGGTGGTATTATTCATTCACTGTATGGTGGTATTATTCAGTCACTGTATGGTGGTATTACTCATTAACTGTATGGTGGTATTATTCAGTCACTGTATGGTGGTATTATTCAGTCACTGTATGGTGGTATTATTCAGTCACTATATAGTGGTATTATTCTGTCAATGTATGGTGGTATTATTCAGTCACTATATAGTAGTATTATTCAGTCACTGTATGGTGGTATTATTCAGTCACTACATGGTGGTATTACTCATTCACTGTATGGTGGTATTACTCATTCACTGTATGGTGGTATTATTCATTCACTGTATGGTGGTATTATTCAGTTACTGTATGGTGGTATTATTCAGTTACTGTTTGATGGTATTACTCATTCACTGTATAGTGGTATTATTCAGTCACTGTATGGTGGTATTATTCAGTCACTGTATGGTGGTATTATTCAGTCACTGTATAGTGGTATTATTCAGTCACTTTATGGTGGTATTACTCATTCACTGTATGGTGGTATTATTCAGTCACTGTATGGTGGTATTGTTCAGTTACTGTATGGTGGTATGATTCAGTCACTGTATGGTGGTATTATTCAGTTACTGTATTCGTGATATTACTCAGTCACTGTATGGTGGTATTATTCAGTCACTATATGATGATCTTATTCAATCACTGTATAGTGGTATTATTCAGTCACTGTATGGTGGTATTATTCAGTCACTGTATGATGGTATTACTCATTCACTGTATAGTGATATTATTCAGTTACTGTATAGTGGTATTACTCATTCACTGTATAGTGGTATTATTCAGTTACTGTATGGTGGTGTTATTCAGTTACTGTATAGTTTTATTATTCAGTCACTGTATAGTGGTATTATTCAGTTACTGTATGGTGGTATTATTCAGTTACTGTATGGTGGTATTATTCAGTTACTGTATGATGGTATTACTAATTCACTGTATAGTGGTATTATTCAGTTACTGTATAGTGGTATTACTCATTCACTGTATGGTGGTATTACTCATTCACTGTATAGTGGTATTATTCAGTTACTGTATAGTGGTTTTATTCAGTCAATGTATAGTGGTATTATTCAGTCACTGTATGATAGTATTACTCATTCACTGTATGGTGGTATTATTCAGTTACTGTATGGTGGTATGATTCAGTCACTGTATGGTGGTATTACTCATTCACTGTATAGTGGTATTATTCAGTTACTGTATGGTGGTATGATTCAGTCACTGTATGGTGGTATTACTCATTCACTGTATAGTGGTATTATTCAGTTACTGTATAGTGGTATTATTCAGTCACTGTCTAGTGGTATTATTCATTTACTGTATGGTGGTATCATTCAGTTACTGTATGGTGGTATTATTCAGTCACTGTATGGTGGTATTACTCATTCACTGTATGGTGGTATTATTCAGTTACTGTATAGTGGTATTATTCAGTCACTGTATAGTGTTATTATTCAGTTACTGTATGGTGGTATTATTCAGTTACTGTATGGTGGTATTATTCAGTCACTGTATGGTGGTATTATTCAGTCAATGTATGGTGGTATTACTCATTCACTGTATGGTGGTATTATTCAGTTTCTATATAGTGGTATTATTCTGTCAATGTATAGTGGTATTATTCAGTCACTCTATGGTGGTATTATTCAGTCACTGTATGGTGGTATTATTCAGTCACTGTATGATGGTATTACTCATTCACTGTATAGTGGTATTATTCAGTTACTGTATAGTGGTATTACTCATTCACTGTATAGTGGTATTATTCAGTTACTGTATAGTGGTATTATTCAGTTACTGTATGGTGGTATTATTCAGTTACTGTATGGTAGTATTATCCAGTCACTGTATGGTGGTATTACTCATTCACTGTATGGTGGTATTATTCAGTTACTTTATAGTGGTATTATTCAGTCACTGTATAGTGGTATTATTCAGTTACTGTATGGTGGTATTATTCAGTTACTGTATGGTGGTATTATTCAGTTACTGTATGGTGGTATTATTCAGTTACTGTATGGTGGTATTATTCATTCACTGTATGGTGGTATTATTCAGTCACTGTATGGTGGTATTACTCATTAACTGTATGGTGGTATTATTCAGTCACTGTATGGTGGTATTATTCAGTCACTGTATGGTGGTATTATTCAGTCACTATATAGTGGTATTATTCTGTCAATGTATGGTGGTATTATTCAGTCACTATATAGTAGTATTATTCAGTCACTGTATGGTGGTATTATTCAGTCACTACATGGTGGTATTACTCATTCACTGTATGGTGGTATTACTCATTCACTGTATGGTGGTATTATTCATTCACTGTATGGTGGTATTATTCAGTTACTGTATGGTGGTATTATTCAGTTACTGTTTGATGGTATTACTCATTCACTGTATAGTGGTATTATTCAGTCACTGTATGGTGGTATTATTCAGTCACTGTATGGTGGTATTATTCAGTCACTGTATAGTGGTATTATTCAGTCACTTTATGGTGGTATTACTCATTCACTGTATGGTGGTATTATTCAGTCACTGTATGGTGGTATTGTTCAGTTACTGTATGGTGGTATGATTCAGTCACTGTATGGTGGTATTATTCAGTTACTGTATTCGTGATATTACTCAGTCACTGTATGGTGGTATTATTCAGTCACTATATGATGATCTTATTCAATCACTGTATAGTGGTATTATTCAGTCACTGTATGGTGGTATTATTCAGTCACTGTATGATGGTATTACTCATTCACTGTATAGTGATATTATTCAGTTACTGTATAGTGGTATTACTCATTCACTGTATAGTGGTATTATTCAGTTACTGTATGGTGGTGTTATTCAGTTACTGTATAGTGGTATTATTCAGTCACTGTATAGTGGTATTATTCAGTTACTGTATGGTGGTATTATTCAGTTACTGTATGGTGGTATTATTCAGTTACTGTATAGTGGTATTACTCATTCACTGTATGGTGGTATTACTCATTCACTGTATAGTGGTATTATTCAGTTACTGTATAGTGGTTTTATTCAGTCAATGTATAGTGGTATTATTCAGTCACTGTATGATAGTATTACTCATTCACTGTATGGTGGTATTATTCAGTTACTGTATGGTGGTATGATTCAGTCACTGTATGGTGGTATTACTCATTCACTGTATAGTGGTATTATTCAGTTACTGTATAGTGGTATTATTCAGTCACTGTCTAGTGGTATTACTCATTTACTGTATGGTGGTATTATTCAGTTACTGTATGGTGGTATTATTCAGTCACTGTATGGTGGTATTACTCATTCACTGTATGGTGGTATTATTCAGTTACTGTATAGTGGTATTATTCAGTCACTGTATAGTGTTATTATTCAGTTACTGTATGGTGGTATTATTCAGTTACTGTATGGTGGTATTATTCAGTCACTGTATGGTGGTATTATTCAGTCAATGTATGGTGGTATTACTCATTCACTGTATGGTGGTATTATTCAGTTTCTATATAGTGGTATTATTCTGTCAATGTATAGTGGTATTATTCAGTCACTCTATGGTGGTATTATTCAGTCACTGTATGGTGGTATTATTCAGTCACTGTATGATGGTATTACTCATTCACTGTATAGTGGTATTATTCAGTTACTGTATAGTGGTATTACTCAATCACTGTATAGTGGTATTATTCAGTTACTGTTTAGTGGTATTATTCAGTTACTGTATGGTGGTATTATTCAGTTACTGTATGGTAGTATTATTCAGTCACTGTATGGTGGTATTACTCATTCACTGTATGGTGGTATTATTCTGTTACTTTATAGTGGTATTATTCAGTCACTGTATAGTGGTATTATTCAGTTACTGTATGGTGGTATTATTCAGTTACTGTATGGTGGTATTATTCAGTTACTGTATGGTGGTATTATTCAGTTACTGTATGGTGGTATTATTCATTCACTGTATGGTGGTATTATTCAGTCACTGTATGGTGGTATTACTCATTAACTGTATGGTGGTATTATTCAGTCACTGTATGGTGGTATTATTCAGTCACGGTATGGTGGTATTATTCAGTCACTATATAGTGGTATTATTCTGTCACTGTATGGTGGTATTATTCAGTCACTACATGGTGGTATTACTCATTCACTGTATGGTGGTATTACTCATTCACTGTATGGTGGTATTATTCATTCACTGTATGGTGGTATTATTCAGTTACTGTATGGTGGTATTATTCAGTTACTGTTTGGTGGTATTACTCATTCACTGTATAGTGGTATTATTCAGTCACTGTATGGTGGTATTATTCAGTCACTGTATGGTGGTATTATTCAGTCACTGTATAGTGGTATTATTCAGTCACTTTATGGTGGTATTACTCATTCACTGTATGGTGGTATTACTCATTCACTGTATAGTGGTATTATTCAGTCACTGTATGGTGGTATTATTCAGTCACTGTATGGTGGTATTATTCAGTCACTGTATAGTGGTATTATTCAGTCACTTTATGGTGGTATTACTCATTCACTGTATGGTGGTATTATTCAGTCACTGTATGGTGGTATTGTTCAGTTACTGTATGGTGGTATGATTCAGTCACTGTATGGTGGCATTATTCAGTTACTGTATTCGTGATATTACTCAGTCACTGTATGGTGGTATTATTCAGTCACTATATGATGATCTTATTCAATCACTGTATGGTGGTATTATTCAGTTACTGTATGGGGAAATTATTTGGTGACTGTACGGTGATCTTATTCATTCATCGTATTGTGGTCTTATTCATTCACTCTATAGTGGTAATATTCAGTCACTGTATGGTGGTATTACTCAATCCCTGTATGGTGGTATCATTCATTCACTGTATAGTGGTATTATTCTGTCACTGTATGGTGGTATTATTCAGGCAGGTGGCCAAGGATAGTAAAACAAATCCTAAAAAATTCTTCAAGCATATAAATGCAAAAAAGCCAAGGTCTGAACATGTAGGACCCCTAGATAATGGTAATGGGGAGTTGATCACAGGGGATCAAGAGAAGGCAGAGTTACTAAATGGGTTCTTTAGCTCTGTATATACAACAGAAGAAAGAGCAGCTGATGTTGCCGGTGCCAGTGCTGTTAATATATCAGTTGATATACTGAATTGGATGAATGTAGAGATGGTCCAAGCTAAATTAAATAAAATAAATGTGCACAAGGCTCCGGGACCAGATGGGTTACACCCTAGAATTCTTAAAGAGCTTAGTTCAGTTATTTCTGTCCCCCTTTTCATAATATTCAGAGAATCTCTAGTGACAGGTATAGTGCCAAGGGACTGGCGCAGGGCAAATGTGGTGCCTATTTTCAAAAAGGGCTCTAGGTCTTCCCCGGGTAATTATAGACCAGTAAGCTTAACATCCATCGTGGGGAAAATGTTTGAGGGGCTATTGAGGGACTATATACAGGATTATGTGACAATAAATAGCATTATAAGTGACAGCCAGCACGGTTTTACTAAGGACAGAAGTTGTCAAACTAACCTAATCTGTTTTTATGAAGAGGTGAGCAGAAGTCTAGACAGAGGGGCCGCTGTGGATTTAGTGTTTTTGGACTTTGCAAAGGCATTTGACACTGTCCCCCATAGACGCCTAATGGGTAAATTAAGGACTATAGGTTTAGAAAATATAGTTTGTAATTGGATTGAGAATTGGCTCAAGGACCGTATCCAGAGGGTTGTGGTCAATGATTCCTTCTCTGAATGGTCCCCGGTTATAAGTGGTGTACCCCAGGGTTCAGTGCTGGGACCACTATTATTCAACTTATTTATTAATGATATAGAGGAAGGGATTAATAGCACTATTTCTATTTTTGCAGATGACACCAAGCTATGTAATATAGTTCAGACTATGGAAGATGTTCATGAATTACAGGCAGATTTAAACAAACTAAGTGTTTGGGCGTCCACTTGGCAAATTAAGTTTAATGTAGATAAATGTAAAGTTATGCATCTTGGTACCAACAACCTGCATGCATCATATGTCCTAGGGGGCGCTACACTGGCGGATTCACTTGTTGAGAAGGATCTGGGTGTACTTGTAAATCATAAACTCAATAACAGCATGCAGTGTCAATCAGCTGCTTCAAAGGCCAGCAGGATATTGTCGTGTATTAAAAGAGGCATGGACTCGCGGGACAGGGATGTAATAATGCCACTTTACAAAGCATTAGTGAGGCCTCATCTAGAATATGCAGTTCAGTTCTGGGCTCCAGTTCATAGAAAGGATGCCCTGGAGTTGGAAAAAATACAAAGAAGAGCAACGAAGCTAATAAGGGGCATGGAGAATTTAAGTTATGAGGAAAGATTGAAAGAATTAAACCTATTTAGCCTTGAAAAAAGACGACTAAGGGGGGGCATGATTAACTTATATAAATATATTAATGGCACATACAAAAAATATGGTGAAATCCTGTTCCTTGTAAAACCCCCTCAAAAAACAAGGGGGCACTCCCTCCGTCTGGAGAAAAAAAGGTTCAAGCTGCAGAGGCGACAAGGCTTCTTTACAGTGAGAACTGTGAATTTATGGAATAGCCTACCGCAGGAGCTGGTCACAGCAGGGACAGTAGATGGCTTTAAAAAAGGGTTAGATAATTTCCTAGAACAAAAAAATATTAGCTCCTATGTGTAGAAATTTTTCCTTCCCTTTTCCCTTCCCTTGGTTGAACTTGATGGACATGTGTCTTTTTTCAGCCGTACTAACTATGTAACTATGTAACTGTATGGTGGTATTACTCATTCACTGTATGGTGGTATTATTCAGTTACTGTATTCGTGGTATTACTCAGTCACTGTATAGTGGTATTATTCAGTCACTATATGATGATCTTATTCAATCACTATATGGTGGTGTTATTCAGATACTGTATGGTTGAATTATAAGGGATAGCAACGTCTGTCCATTAATGGACAGTGACATCAAGGGCTTCTCCTGGAGTGGAATCCCCGGTTACAACGTCGGCAATGCTGTGGATAGGGATTCCGCTTCAGGAGTTGCCCCTGATGTCACTGTCCATATATGGACAGAGACATCAAGCACTCCGTCCAGGAGCGGATTCCCCGGCCACACGGGGATTCCTCTCCTTCAGGATGCTATAGTGGCGCTAGTAGATAGCAGAGCAGCAGCCGCAGCGGCTGCTAGCGACGCCGCGGCCATGGGGTCCTGTCCTGACGTGTGGCACCGGCGCCCTCATGCCTGGTATCATCGCAAGCAGCCACGGTAGCGACACCACTGATAGAAGAAGCGCCCGGGTGGAAAGGCAGCTGCTGAGTCACCGGGCCCGGGCACTTCTGAAATAAGCAGGGGAAGGGAGCCAGCACAGATTCTACCTGCTGGAGTGATGTGCCCTGTGCAATGGCATAGGTCGCACAACCCTAAGGCCGGCCCTGACTATATTACACTGCAATTGGCAATAGCTGCGCACAGTTACTATAATAGTTAGTTACGTTTTTGGTAATGACTCTGTACTTTGTTAATGCGCTGCTGTATTAGTAAGGTGTTTTAGTCTCATTTTCAATGTTTTTTTTAGTATGGACTCCCCTAAAAGAATTAGCTCCTTATAGGCCATTGTATGACTCTGATTCAATGTTACAAGCAGTAGTCCTATAAATAATGAGGAAGCCTCAGGACTCTATAAGCACACAGGTGGCAGCCGATTTATATATCTTTATTCATGCCGCCTGTGGTGTAGCTGCAAACGTCACATCCCTCGTGTTCCCCGTGAACAACAAACAGAACACTCATGTAATCCCTAACTAAAGAGGAAGCCTGCTTAACGGTTTTTAGGAAAAATCTAGGTTTTTCGCTAATAAGTTATCTTAGATAAAGTTGAGAGCATTATTCATCCTAGTCCTCCAAACTGAAATGCAGAAGAGATGCCGATCTAAACAATGGTTAGCATGGATGTTGGAAGTGCGCGCTATCCAAGGAGACGGGAGGCAGGGCTTCAGGCCTTGTCAATCACCCGCCTCTCATGGTGGCCATATTTTACCACTCCTGACTAGAGATGAGCGAACCGGGACAACCGAACCCGGTTTCGGTCCGAACATCGTGAAAAGTTCGGTTTGCAGCGAATCCGAACTTCACCGGGTTCGGCCGAACCTGTTTTGACCGAACCCGGCAACATTTTGGCGCCTGCCACATGTTAGATGTAAAATGGAGGATTTCAAAATATCACCTGACATCAGGCTACCCCATAATGCCTTGCAAACGGCTCTCCCAGCCAATCGGGAGGCAGCATAGGGGCGGGCTCAAGCCTGCAATAAAAGTCTATGCACGGGGCTCAGCGGCCATTTTAGAGACAGTAGCTGTAGGGATAGCATCTCTGTGCAGTAAGGGAAAGCTTTAGGAATCCAGCAATCGAAGGGGCTCATCCACTACAGCGGGAGTCTACTCTACTCTCAACAATCAACATCCAAATTGCAATACAAATTCTCCATTTGCCAAGCCAGTGTGTGAATAAGCTTTTATAAGGGGCTCATCCCCATTGCATGGGTTAACATCCAACTTGCAATCCAGCCATGCAGCTGTAGTACTACAACGCCCAGCATTCCCTGAGTGCACAGTGGCTGATAGAAATTCTCATTCATTGCCATTTGCCTAGCCAGTGTGTGAATAAGCTTTTATAAGGGGCTCATCCCCACTGCATGAGTTAACATAACAATCCAACTTGCAATACAGGCAGCCTTTGTAGTACTACAACGCCCAGCATTCCCTGAGTGCACCGTCCGTGGCTGATAGAAATTCTCATTCATTGCCATTTGCCAAGCCAGTGTGTGAATAAGCTTTTAGAAGGGGCTCATCCCCGTTGCATGGGTTAACATAACAATCCAACTTGCAATACAGGCAGCCTTTGTAGTACTACAACGCCCAGCATTCCCTGAGTGCACCGTCCGTGGCTGATAGAAAGTCTCATTCATTGCCATTTGCCAGGCCAGTGTGTGAATAAGCTTTTAGAAGGGGCTCATCCCCGTTGCATGGGTTAACATAACAATCCAACTTGCAATACAGGCAGCCTTTGTAGTACTACAACGCCCAGCATTCCCTGAGTGCACAGTGGCTGATAGAAATTCTCATTCATTGCCATTTGCCAAGCCAGTGTGTGAATAAGCTTTTAGAAGGGGCTCATCCCCGTTGCATGGGTTAACATAACAATCCAACTTGCAATACAGGCAGCCTTTGTAGTACTACAACGCCCAGCATTCCCTGAGTGCACCGTCCGTGGCTGATAGAAATTCTCATTCATTGCCATTTGCCAAGCCAGTGTGTGAATAAGCTTTTAGAAGGGGCTCATCCCCGTTGCATGGGTTAACATAACAATCCAACTTGCAATACAGGCAGCCTTTGTAGTACTACAACGCCCAGCATTCCCTGAGTGCACCGTCCGTGGCTGATAGAAATTCTCATTCATTGCCATTTGCCAAGCCAGTGTGTGAATAAGCTTTTAGAAGGGGCTCATCCCCGTTGCATGGGTTAACATAACAATCCAACTTGCAATACAGGCAGCCTTTGTTACTACAACGCCCAGCATTCCCTGAGTGCACCGTGGCTGATAGAAATTCTCATTCATTGCCATTTGCCAAGCCAGTGTGTGAATAAGCTGTTAGAAGGGGCTCATCCCCGTTGCATGGGTTAACATAACAATCCAACTTGCAATACAGGCAGCCTTTGTAGTACTACAACGCCCAGCATTCCCTGAGTGCACCGTCTGTGGCTGATAGAAATTCTCATTCATTGCCATTTGCCAAGCCAGTGTGTGAATAAGCTTTTAGAAGGGGCTCATCCCCGTTGCATGGGTTAACATAACAATCCAACTTGCAATACAGGCAGCCTTTGTAGTACTACAACGCCCAGCATTCCCTGAGTGCACCGTCTGTGGCTGATAGAAATTCTCATTCATTGCCATTTGCCAAGCCAGTGTGTGAATAAGCTTATAGAAAGGGCTCATCCCCGTTGCATGGGTTAACATAACAATCCAACTTGCAATACAGGCAGCCTTTGTAGTACTACAACGCCCAGCATTCCCTGAGTGCACAGTGGCTGATAGAAATTCTCATTCATTGCCATTTGCCAAGCCAGTGTGTGAATAAGCTTTTAGAAGTGGCTCATCCCTGTTGCATGGGTTAACATAACAATCCAAGTTGCAATACAGGCAGCCTTTGTAGTACTACAACGCCCAGCATTCCCTGAGTGCACAGTGGCTGATAGAAATTCTCATTCATTGCCATTTGCCAAGCCAGTGTGTGAATAAGCTTTTAGAAGGGGCTCATCCCCGTTGCATGGGTTAACATAACAATCCAACTTGCAATACAGGCAGCCTTTGTAGTACTACAACGCCCAGCATTCCCTGAGTGCACCGTCTGTGGCTGATAGAAATTCTCATTCATTGCCATTTGCCAAGCCAGTGTGTGAATAAGCTTTTAGAAGGGGCTCATCCCCATTGCATGGGTTAACATAACAATCCAACTTGCAATACAGGCAGCCTTTGTAGTACTACAACGCCCAGCATTCCCTGAGTGCACCGTCTGAGGCTGATAGAAATTCTCATTCATTGCCATTTGCCAAGCCAGTGTGTGAATAAGCTTTTAGAAGGGGCTCATCCCCCTTGCATGGGTTAACATAACAATCCAACTTGCAATACAGGCAGCCTTTGTAGTACTACAACGCCCAGCATTCCCTGAGTGCACAGTCTGTGGCTGATAGAAATTCTCATTCATTGCCATTTGCCAAGCCAGTGTGTGAATAAGCTTTTAGAAGGGGCTCATCCCCGTTGCATGGGTTAACATAACAATCCAACTTGCAATACAGGCAGCCTTTGTAGTACTACAACGCCCAGAATTCCCTGAGTGCACAGTGGCTGATAGAAATTCTCATTCATTGCCATTTGCCAAGCCAGTGTGTGAATAAGCTTTTAGAAGGGGCTCATCCCTGTTGCATGGGTTAACATAACAATCCAAGTTGCAATACAGGCAGCCTTTGTAGTACTTCAACGCCCAGCATTCCCTGAGTGCACAGTGGCTGATAGAAATTCTCATTCATTGCCATTTGCCAAGCCAGTGTGTGAATAAGCTTTTAGAAGGGGCTCATCCCCGTTGCATGGGTTAACATAACAATCCAACCTGCAATACAGACAGCCTTTGTAGTACTACAACGCCCAGCATTCCCTGAGTGCACCGTCCAAGGCTGATAGAAATTCTCATTCATTGCCATTTGCCAAGCCAGTGTGTTAATAAGCTTTTAGAAGGGGCTCATCCCCGTTGCATGGGTTAACATA
The DNA here is from genome assembly GCF_050947455.1 of Rhinoderma darwinii. Classification (NCBI taxonomy): domain Eukaryota; kingdom Metazoa; phylum Chordata; class Amphibia; order Anura; family Rhinodermatidae; genus Rhinoderma; species Rhinoderma darwinii. Next base: position 51,376,748 of record NC_134690.1, on the reverse strand, counting down.
GCAATCCAACTTGCAATACAGGCAGCCTTTGTAGTACTACAACGCCCAGCATTCCCTGAGTGCACCGTCCGTGGCTGATAGAAATTCTCATTCATTGCCATTTGCCAAGCCAGTGTGTGAATACGCTTTTAGAAGGGGCTCATCCCCGTTGCATGGGTTAACATCCAACTTGCAATACAGGCAGCCTTTGTAGTACTACAACGCCCAGCATTCCCTGAGTGCACCGTCGGTGGCTGATAGAAATTCTCATTCAATGCCATTTGCCAAGCCAGTGTGTGAATAAGCTTTTAGAAGGGGCTCATCCCCGTTGCATGGGTTAACATAACAATCCAACTTGCAATACAGGCAGCCTTTGTAGTACTACAACGCCCAGAATTCCCTGAGTGCACAGTGGCTGATAGAAATTCTCATTCATTGCCATTTGCCAAGCCAGTGTGTGAATAAGCTTTTAGAAGGGGCTCATCCCTGTTGCATGGGTTAACATAACAATCCAAGTTGCAATACAGGCAGCCTTTGTAGTACTACAACGCCCAGCATTCCATGAGTGCACAGTGGCTGATAGAAATTCTCATTCATTGCCATTTGCCAAGCCAGTGTGTGAATAAGCTTTTCGAAGGGGCTCATCCCCGTTGCATGGGTTAACATAACAATCCAACTTGCAATACAGGCAGCCTTTGTAGTACTACAACGCCCAGAATTCCCTGAGTGCACAGTGGCTGATAGAAATTCTCATTCATTGCATTTGCCAAGCCAGTGTGTGAATAAGCTTTTAGAAGGGGCTCATCCCTGTTGCATGGGTTAACATAACAATCCAAGTTGCAATACAGGCAGCCTTTGTAGTACTACAACGCCCAGCATTCCCTGAGTGCACAGTGGCTGATAGAAATTCTCATTCATTGCCATTTGCCAAGCCAGTGTGTGAATAAGCTTTTAGAAGGGGCTCATCCCCGTTGCATGGGTTAACATAACAATCCAACTTGCAATACAGGCAGCCTTTGTAGTACTACAACGCCCAGCATTCCCTGAGTGCACCGTCTGTGGCTGATATAAATTCTCATTCATTGCCATTTGCCAAGCCAGTGTGTGAATAAGCTTTTAGAAGGGGCTCATCCCCATTGCATGGGTTTACATAACAATCCAACTTACAATGCAGGCAGGCTTTGTAGTACTACAACGCCCAGCATTCCCTGAGTGCACCGTCTGTCGCTGATAGAAATTCTCATTCATTGCCATTTGCCAAGCCAGTGTGTGAATAAGCTTTTAGAAGGGGCTCATCCCCGTTGCATGGGTTAACATAACAATCCAACTTGCAATACAGGCAGCCTTTGTAGTACTACAACGCCCAGCATTCCCTGAGTGCACAGTCTGTGGCTGATAGAAATTCTAATTCATTGCCATTTGCCAAGCCAGTGTGTGAATAAGCTTTTAGAAGGGGCTCATCCCCGTTGCATGGGTTAACATAACAATCCAACTTGCAATACAGGCAGCCTTTGTAGTACTACAACGCCCAGAATTCCCTGAGTGCACAGTGGCTGATAGAAATTCTCATTCATTGCCATTTGCCAAGCCAGTGTGTGAATAAGCTTTTAGAAGGGGCTCATCCCCGTTGCATGGGTTAACATAACAATCCAACTTGCAATACAGGCAGCCTTTGTAGTACTACAACGCCCAGCATTCCCTGAGTGCACAGTCTGTGGCTGATAGAAATTCTCATTCATTGCCATTTGCCAAGCCAGTGTGTGAATAAGCTTTTAGAAGGGGCTCATCCCCGTTGCATGGGTTAACATAACAATCCAACTTGCAATACAGGCAGCCTTTGTAGTAATACAACGCCCAGAATTCCCTGAGTGCACAGTGGCTGATAGAAATTCTCATTCATTGCCATTTGCCAAGCCAGTGTGTGAATAAGCTTTTAGAAGGGGCTCATCCCTGTTGCATGGGTTAACATAACAATCCAAGTTGCAATACAGGCAGCCTTTGCAGTACTACAACGCCCAGCATTCCCTGAGTGCACAGTGGATGATAGAAATTCTCATTCATTGCCATTTGCCAAGCCAGTGTGTGAATAAGCTTTTAGAAGGGGCTCATCCCCGTTGCATGGGTTAACATAACAATCCAACTTGCAATACAGGCAGCCTTTGTAGTACTACAACGCCCAGCATTCCCTGAGTACACCGTCTGTGGCTGATAGAAATTCTCATTCATTGCCATTTGCCAAGCCAGTGTGTGAATAAGCTTTTAGAAGGGGCTCATTCCCATTGCATGGGTTAACATAACAATCCAACTTGCAATACAGGCAGCCTTTGTAGTACTACAACGCCCAGCATTCCCTGAGTGCACCGTCTGTGGCTGATAGAAATTCTCATACATTGCCATTTGCCAAGCCAGTGTGTGAATAAGCTTTTAGAAGGGGCTCATCCCTGTTGCATGGGTTAACATAACAATCCAACTTGCAATACAGGCAGCCTTTGTAGTACTACAACGCCCAGCATTCCCTGAGTGCACAGTGGCTGATAGAAATTCTCGTTCATTGCCATTTGCCAAGCCAGTGTGTGAATAAGCTTTTAGAAGGGGCTCATCCCCATTGCATGGGTTAACATAACAATCCAACTTGCAATACAGGCAGCCTTTGTAGTACTACAACGCCCAGCATTCCCTGAGTGCACCGTCTGTGGCTGATAGAAATTCTCATTCATTGCCATTTGCCAAGCCAGTGTGTGAATAAGATTTTAGAAGGGGCTCATCCCCGTTGCATGGGTTAACATAACAATCCAACTTGCAATACAGGCAGCCTTTGTAGTACTACAACGCCCAGCATTCCCTGAGTGCACAGTCTGTGGCTGATAGAAATTCTAATTCATTGCCATTTGCCAAGCCAGTGTGTGAATAAGCTTTTAGAAGGGGCTCATCCCCGTTGCATGGGTTAACATAACAATCCAACTTGCAATACAGGCAGCCTTTGTAGTACTACAACGCCCAGAATTCCCTGAGTGCACAGTGGCTGATAGAAATTCTCATTCATTGCCATTTGCCAAGCCAGTGTGTGAATAAGCTTTTAGAAGGGGCTCATCCCTGTTGCATGGGTTAACATAACAATCCAAGTTGCAATACAGGCAGCCTTTGTAGTACTACAACGCCCAGCATTCCCTGAGTGCACAGTGGATGATAGAAATTCTCATTCATTGCCATTTGCCAAGCCAGTGTGTGAATAAGCTTTTAGAAGGGGCTCATCCCCGTTGCATGGGTTAACATAACAATCCAACTTGCAATACAGGCAGCCTTTGTAGTACTACAACGCCCAACATTCCCTGAGTACACCGTCTGTGGCTGATAGAAATTCTCATTCATTGCCATTTGCCAAGCCAGTGTGTGAATAAGCTTTTAGAAGGGGCTCATCCCCATTGCATGGGTTAACATAACAATCCAACTTGCAATACAGGCAGCCTTTGTAGTACTACAACGCCCAGCATTCCCTGAGTGCACCGTCTGTGGCTGATAGAAATTCTCATACATTGCCATTTGCCAAGCCAGTGTGTGAATAAGCTTTTAGAAGGGGCTCATCCCTGTTGCATGGGTTAACATAACAATCCAACTTGCAATACAGGCAGCCTTTGTAGTACTACAACGCCCAGCATTCCCTGAGTGCACAGTGGCTGATAGAAATTCTCGTTCATTGCCATTTGCCAAGCCAGTGTGTGAATAAGCTTTTAGAAGGGGCTCATCCCCATTGCATGGGTTAACATAACAATCCAACTTGCAATACAGGCAGCCTTTGTAGTACTACAACGCCCAGCATTCCCTGAGTGCACCGTCTGTGGCTGATAGAAATTCTCATTCATTGCCATTTGCCAAGCCAGTGTGTGAATAAGCTTTTAGAAGGGGCTCATCCCCGTTGCATGGGTTAACATAACAATCCAACTTGCAATACAGGCAGCCTTTGTAGTGCTACAACACCCAGCATTCCCTGAGTGCACAGTGGCTGATAGAAATTCTCGTTCATTGTCATTTGCCAAACCAGTGTGTGAATAAGCTTTTAGAAGGGGCTCATCCCCATTGCATGGGTTAACATAACAATCCAACTTGCAATACAGGCAGCCTTTGTAGTACTACAACGCCCAGCATTCCCTGAGTGCACCGTCTGTGGCTGATAGAAATTCTCATTCATTGCCATTTGCCAAGCCAGTGTGTGAATAAGCTTATAGAAGGGGCTCATCCCCATTGCATGGGTTAACATAACAATCCAACTTGCAATACAGGCAGCCTTTGTAGTACTACAACGCCCAGCATTCCCTGAGTGCACAGTGGCTGATAGAAATTCTCATTCATTGCCATTTGCCAAGCCAGTGTGTGAATAAGCTTTTAGAAGGGGCTCATCCCCGTTGCATGGGTTAACATAACAATCCAACTTGCAATACAGGCAGCCTTTGTAGTACTACAACACCCAGCATTCCCTGAGTGCACAGTGGCTGATAGAAATTCTAATTCATTGCCATTTGCCAAGCCAGTGTGTGAATAAGCTTTTAGAAGGGGCTCATCCCCGTTGCATGGGTTAACATAACAATCCAACTTGCAATACAGGCAGCCTTTGTAGTACTACAACGCCCAGAATTCCCTGAGTGCACAGTGGCTGATAGAAATTCTCATTCATTGCCATTTGCCAAGCCAGTGTGTGAATAAGCTTTTAGAAGGGGCTCATCCCTGTTGCATGGGTTAACATAACAATCCAAGTTGCAATACAGGCAGCCTTTGTAGTACTACAACGCCCAGCATTCCCTGAGTGCACAGTGGATGATAGAAATTCTCATTCATTGCCATTTGCCAAGCCAGTGTGTGAATAAGCTTTTAGAAGGGGCTCATCCCCGTTGCATGGGTTAACATAACAATCCAACTTGCAATACAGGCAGCCTTTGTAGTACTACAACGCCCAACATTCCCTGAGTACACCGTCTGTGGCTGATAGAAATTCTCATTCATTGCCATTTGCCAAGCCAGTGTGTGAATAAGCTTTTAGAAGGGGCTCATCCCCATTGCATGGGTTAACATAACAATCCAACTTGCAATACAGGCAGCCTTTGTAGTACTACAACGCCCAGCATTCCCTGAGTGCACCGTCTGTGGCTGATAGAAATTCTCATACATTGCCATTTGCCAAGCCAGTGTGTGAATAAGCTTTTAGAAGGGGCTCATCCCTGTTGCATGGGTTAACATAACAATCCAACTTGCAATACAGGCAGCCTTTGTAGTACTACAACGCCCAGCATTCCCTGAGTGCACAGTGGCTGATAGAAATTCTCGTTCATTGCCATTTGCCAAGCCAGTGTGTGAATAAGCTTTTAGAAGGGGCTCATCCCCATTGCATGGGTTAACATAACAATCCAACTTGCAATACAGGCAGCCTTTGTAGTACTACAACGCCCAGCATTCCCTGAGTGCACCGTCTGTGGCTGATAGAAATTCTCATTCATTGCCATTTGCCAAGCCAGTGTGTGAATAAGCTTTTAGAAGGGGCTCATCCCCGTTGCATGGGTTAACATAACAATCCAACTTGCAATACAGGCAGCCTTTGTAGTGCTACAACACCCAGCATTCCCTGAGTGCACAGTGGCTGATAGAAATTCTCGTTCATTGCCATTTGCCAAACCAGTGTGTGAATAAGCTTTTAGAAGGGGCTCATCCCCATTGCATGGGTTAACATAACAATCCAACTTGCAATACAGGCAGCCTTTGTAGTACTACAACGCCCAGCATTCCCTGAGTGCACCGTCTGTGGCTGATAGAAATTCTCATTCATTGCCATTTGCCAAGCCAGTGTGTGAATAAGCTTATAGAAGGGGCTCATCCCCATTGCATGGGTTAACATAACAATCCAACTTGCAATACAGGCAGCCTTTGTAGTACTACAACGCCCAGCATTCCCTGAGTGCACAGTGGCTGATAGAAATTCTCATTCATTGCCATTTGCCAAGCCAGTGTGTGAATAAGCTTTTAGAAGGGGCTCATCCCCGTTGCATGGGTTAACATAACAATCCAACTTGCAATACAGGCAGCCTTTGTAGTACTACAACACCCAGCATTCCCTGAGTGCACAGTGGCTGATAGAAATTCTCATTCATTGCCATTTGCCAAGCCAGTGTGTGAATAAGCTTTTAGAATGGGCTCATCCCCGTTGCATGGGTTAACATAACAATCCAATTCGCAATACAGGCAGCCTTTGTAGTACTACAACACCCAGCATTCCCTGAGTGCACTGTCCGTGGCTGATAGAAATTCTCATTCATTGCCATTTGCCAAGCCAGTGTGTGAATAAGCTTTTAGAAGGGGCTCATCCCCGTTGCATGGGTTAACATAACAATCCAACTTGCAATACAGGCAGCCTTTGTAGTACTACAACGCCCAGCATTCCCTGAGTGCACCGTCCGTGGCTGATAGAAATTCTCATTCATTGCCATTTGCCAAGCCAGTGTGTGAATACGCTTTTAGAAGGGGCTCATCCCCGTTGCATGGGTTAACATCCAACTTGCAATACAGGCAGCCTTTGTAGTACTACAACGCCCAGCATTCCCTGAGTGCACCGTCCGTGGCTGATAGAAATTCTCATTCATTGCCATTTGCCAAGCCAGTGTGTGAATAAGCTTTTAGAAGGGGCTCATCCCCGTTGCATGGGTTAACATAACAATCCAACTTGCAATACAGGCAGCCTTTGTAGTACTACAACGCCCAGAATTCCCTGAGTGCACAGTGTCTGATAGAAATTCTCATTCATTGCCATTTGCCAAGCCAGTGTGTGAATAAGCTTTTAGAAGGGGCTCATCCCTGTTGCATGGGTTAACATAACAATCCAAGTTGCAATACAGGCAGCCTTTGTAGTACTACAACGCCCAGCATTCCCTGAGTGCACAGTGGCTGATAGAAATTCTCATTCATTGCCATTTGCCAAGCCAGTGTGTGAATAAGCTTTTAGAAGGGGCTCATCCCCATTGCATGGGTTAACATAACAATCCAACTTGCAATACAGGCAGCCTTTGTAGTACTACAACGCCCAGCATTCCCTGAGTGCACCGTCTGTGGCTGATAGAAATTCTCATTCATTGCCATTTGCCAAGCCAGTGTGTGAATAAGCTTTTAGAAGGGGCTCATCCCCATTGCATGGGTTAAAATAACAATCCAACTTGCAATATAGGCAGCCTTTGTAGTACTATAATGCCCAGCATTCCCTGAGTGCACCGTCTGTGGCTGATAGAAATTCTCATTCATTGCCATTTGCCAAGCCAGTGTGTGAATAAGCTTTTAGAAGGGGCTCATCCCCGTTGCATGGGTTAACATAACAATCCAACTTGCAATACAGGCAGCCTTTGTAGTACTACAACGCCCAGAATTCCCTGAGTGCACAGTGGCTGATAGAAATTCTCATTCATTGCCATTTGCCAAGCCAGTGTGTGAATAAGCTTTTAGAAGGGGCTCATCCCTGTTGCATGGGTTAACATAACAATCCAAGTTGCAATACAGGCAGCCTTTGTAGTACTACAACGCCCAGCATTCCCTGAGTGCACCGTCTGTGGCTGATAGAAATTCTCATTCATTGCCATTTGCCAAGCCAGTGTGTGAATAAGCTTTTAGAAGGGGCTCATCCCCGTTGCATGGGTTAACATAACAATCCAACTTGCAATACAGGCAGCCTTTGTAGTACTACAACGCCCAGAATTCCCTGAGTGCACAGTGGCTGATAGAAATTCTCATTCATTGCCATTTGCCAAGCCAGTGTGTGAATAAGCTTTTAGAAGGGGCTCATCCCTGTTGCATGGGTTAACATAACAATCCAAGTTGCAATACAGGCAGCCTTTGTAGTACTACAACGCCCAGCATTCCCTGAGTGCACAGTGGATGATAGAAATTCTCATTCATTGCCATTTGCCAAGCCAGTGTGTGAATAAGCTTTTAGAAGGGGCTCATCCCCGTTGCATGGGTTAACATAACAATCCAACTTGCAATACAGGCAGCCTTTGTAGTACTACAACGCCCAGCATTCCCTGAGTACACCGTCTGTGGCTGATAGAAATTCTCATTCATTGCCATTTGCCAAGCCAGTGTGTGAATAAGCTTTTAGAAGGGGCTCATCCCCATTGCATGGGTTAACATAACAATCCAACTTGCAATACAGGCAGCCTTTGTAGTACTATTCCCTGAGTGCACCGTCTGTGGCTGATAGAAATTCTCATACATTGCCATTTGCCAAGCCAGTGTGTGAATAAGCTTTTAGAAGGGGCTCATCCCTGTTGCATGGGTTAACATAACAATCCAACTTGCAATACAGGCAGCCTTTGTAGTACTACAACGCCCAGCATTCCCTGAGTGCACAGTGGCTGATAGAAATTCTCGTTCAATGCCATTTGCCAAGCCAGTGTGTGAATAAGCTTTTAGAAGGGGCTCATCCCCATTGCATGGGTTAACATAACAATCCAACTTGCAATACAGGCAGCCTTTGTAGTACTACAACGCCCAGCATTCCCTGAGTGCACCGTCTGTGGCTGATAGAAATTCTCATTCATTGCCATTTGCCAAGCCAGTGTGTGAATAAGCTTTTAGAAGGGGCTCATCCCCATTGCATGGGTTAACATAACAATCCAACTTGCAATACAGGCAGCCTTTGTAGTGCTACAACGCCCAGCATTCCCTGAGTGCACAGTGGCTGATAGAAATTCTCGTTCATTGCCATTTGCCAAGCCAGTGTGTGAATAAGCTTTTAGAAGGGGCTCATCCCCATTGCATGGGTTAACATAACAATCCAACTTGCAATACAGGCAGCCTTTGTAGTACTTCAACGCCCAGCATTCCCTGAGTGCACCGTCTGTGGCTGATAGAAATTCTCATTCATTGCCATTTGCCAAGCCAGTGTGTGAATAAGCTTTTAGAAGGGGCTCATCCCCATTGCATGGGTTAACATAACAATCCAACTTGCAATACAGGCAGCCTTTGTAGTGCTACAACGCCCAGCATTCCCTGAGTGCACCGTCTGTGGCTGATAGAAATTCTCATACATTGCCATTTGCCAAGCCAGTGTGTGAATAAGCTTTTAGAAGGGGCTCATCCCTGTTGCATGGGTTAACATAACAATCCAACTTGCAATACAGGCAGCCTTTGTAGTACTACAACGCCCAGCATTCCCTGAGTGCACAGTGGCTGATAGAAATTCTCGTTCATTGCCATTTGCCAAGCCAGTGTGTGAATAAGCTTTTAGAAGGGGCTCATCCCCATTGCATGGGTTAACATAACAATCCAACTTGCAATACAGGCAGCCTTTGTAGTACTACAACGCCCAGCATTCCCTGAGTGCACCGTCTGTGGCTGATAGAAATTCTCATTCATTGCCATTTGCCAAGCCAGTGTGTGAATAAGCTTTTAGAAGGGGCTCATCCCCATTGCATGGGTTAACATAACAATCCAACTTGCAATACAGGCAGCCTTTGTAGTGCTACAACGCCCAGCATTCCCTGAGTGCACAGTGGCTGATAGAAATTCTCGTTCATTGCCATTTGCCAAGCCAGTGTGTGAATAAGCTTTTAGAAGGGGCTCATCCCCATTGCATGGGTTAACATAACAATCCAACTTGCAATACAGGCAGCCTTTGTAGTACTTCAACGCCCAGCATTCCCTGAGTGCACCGTCTGTGGCTGATAGAAATTCTCATTCATTGCCATTTGCCAAGCCAGTGTGTGAATAAGCTTATAGAAGGGGCTCATCCCCATTGCATGGGTTAACATAACAATCCAACTTGCAATACAGGCAGCCTTTGTAGTACTACAACGCCCAGCATTCCCTGAGTGCACAGTGGCTGATAGAAATTATCATTCATTGCCATTTGCCAAGCCAGTGTGTGAATAAGCTTTTAGAAGGGGCTCATCCCCGTTGCATGGGTTAACATAACAATCCAACTTGCAATACAGGCAGCCTTTGTAGTACTACAACACCCAGCATTCCCTGAGTGCACAGTGGCTGATAGAAATTCTCATTCATTGCCATTTGCCAAGCCAGTGTGTGAATAAGCTTTTAGAATGGGCTCATCCCCGTTGCATGGGTTAACATAACAATCCAATTCGCAATACAGGCAGCCTTTGTAGTACTACAACACCCAGCATTCCCTGAGTGCACTGTCCGTGGCTGATAGAAATTCTCATTCATTGCCATTTGCCAAGCCAGTGTGTGAATACGCTTTTAGAAGGGGCTCATCCCCGTTGCATGGGTTAACATCCAACTTGCAATACAGGCAGCCTTTGTAGTACTACAACGCCCAGCATTCCCTGAGTGCACCGTCCGTGGCTGATAGAAATTCTCATTCATTGCCATTTGCCAAGCCAGTGTGTGAATAAGCTTTTAGAAGGGGCTCATCCCCGTTGCATGGGTTAACATAACAATCCAACTTGCAATACAGGCAGCCTTTGTAGTACTACAACGCCCAGAATTCCCTGAGTGCACAGTGGCTGATAGAAATTCTCATTCATTGCCATTTGCCAAGCCAGTGTGTGAATAAGCTTTTAGAAGGGGCTCATCCCTGTTGCATGGGTTAACATAACAATCCAAGTTGCAATACAGGCAGCCTTTGTAGTACTACAACGCCCAGCATTCCCTGAGTGCACCGTCTGTGGCTGATAGAAATTCTCATTCATTGCCATTTGCCAAGCCAGTGTGTGAATAAGCTTTTAGAAGGGGCTCATCCCCGTTGCATGGGTTAACATAACAATCCAACTTGCAATACAGGCAGCCTTTGTAGTACTACAACGCCCAGAATTCCCTGAGTGCACAGTGGCTGATAGAAATTCTCATTCATTGCCATTTGCCAAGCCAGTGTGTGAATAAGCTTTTAGAAGGGGCTCATCCCTGTTGCATGGGTTAACATAACAATCCAAGTTGCAATACAGGCAGCCTTTGTAGTACTACAACGCCCAGCATTCCCTGAGTGCACAGTGGCTGATAGAAATTCTCATTCATGGCCGTTTGCCAAGCCAGTGTGTGAATAAGCTTTTAGAAGGGGCTCATCCCCGTTGCATGGGTTAACATAACAATCCAACTTGCAATACAGGCAGCCTTTGTAGTACTACAACGCCCAGCATTCCCTGAGTGCACCGTCTGTGGCTGATAGAAATTCTCATTCATTGTCATTTTCCAAGCCGGTGTGTGAATAAGCTTTTAGAAGGGGCTCATCCCCATTGCATGGGTTAACATAACAATCCAACTTGCAATACAGGCAGCCTTTGTAGTACTACAACGCCCAGCATTCCCTGAGTGCACCGTCTGTGGCTGATAGAAATTCTCATTCATTGCCATTTGCCAAGCCAGTGTGTGAATAAGCTTTTAGAAGGGGCTCATCCCCGTTGCATGGGTTAACATAACAATCCAACTTGCAATACAGGCAGCCTTTGTAGTACTACAACGCCCAGCATTCCCTGAGTGCACAATCTGTGGCTGATAGAAATTCTAATTCATTGCCATTTGCCAAGCCAGTGTGTGAATAAGCTTTTAGAAGGGGCTCATCCCCGTTGCATGGGTTAACATAACAATCCAACTTGCAATACAGGCAGCCTTTGTAGTACTACAACGCCCAGCATTCCCTGAGTGCACAGTCTGTGGCTGATAGAAATTCTCATTCATTGCCATTTGCCAAGCCAGTGTGTGAATAAGCTTTTAGAAGGGGCTCATCCCCGTTGCATGGGTTAACATAACAATCCAACTTGCAATACAGGCAGCCTTTGTAGTACTACAACGCCCAGAATTCCCTGAGTGCACAGTGGCTGATAGAAATTCTCATTCATTGCCATTTGCCAAGCCAGTGTGTGAATAAGCTTTTAGAAGGGGCTCATCCCTGTTGCATGGGTTAACATAACAATCCAAGTTGCAATACAGGCAGCCTTTGTAGTACTACAACGCCCAGCATTCCCTGAGTGCACAGTGGATGATAGAAGTTCTCATTCATTGCCATTTGCCAAGCCAGTGTGTGAATAAGCTTTTAGAAGGGGCTCATCCCCGTTGCATGGGTTAACATAACAATCCAACTTGCAATACAGGCAGCCTTTGTAGTACTACAACGCCCAGCATTCCCTGAGTACACCGTCTGTGGCTGATAGAAATTCTCATTCATTGCCATTTGCCAAGCCAGTGTGTGAATAAGCTTTTAGATGGGGCTCATCCCTGTTGCATGGGTTAACATAACAATCCAAGTTGCAATACAGGCAGCCTTTGTAGTACTACAACGCCCAGCATTCCCTGAGTGCACAGTGGCTGATAGAAATTCTCATTCATTGCCATTTGCCAAGCCAGTGTGTGAATAAGCTTTTAGAATGGGCTCATCCCCGTTGCATGGGTTAACATAACAATCCAAGTTGCAATACAGGCAGCCTTTGTAGTACTACAACGCCCAGCATTCCCTGAGTGCACCGTCTGTGGCTGATAGAAATTCTCATTCATTGCCATTTGCCAAGCCAGTGTGTGAATAAGCTTTTAGAAGGGGCTCATCCCCATTGCATGGGTTAAAATAACAATCCAACTTGCAATACAGGCAGCCTTTGTAGTACTATAATGCCCAGCATTCCCTGAGTGCACCGTCTGTGGCTGATAGAAATTCTCATTCATTGCCATTTGCCAAGCCAGTGTGTGAATAAGCTTTTAGAAGGGGCTCATCCCCGTTGCATGGGTTAACATAACAATCCAACTTGCAATACAGGCAGCCTTTGTAGTACTACAACGCCCAGCATTCCCTGAGTGCACCGTCTGTGGCTGATAGAAATTCTCATTCATTGCCATTTGCCAAGCCAGTGTGTGAATAAGCTTATAGAAGGGGCTCATCCCCGTTGCATGGGTTAACATAACAATCCAACTTGCAATACAGGCAGCCTTTGTAGTACTACAACGCCCAGCATTCCCTGAGTGCACAGTGGCTGATAGAAATTCTCATTCATTGCCATTTGCCAAGCCAGTGTGTGAATAAGCTTTTAGAAGGGGCTCATCCCCGTTGCATGGGTTAACATAACAATCCAACTTGCAATACAGGCAGCCTTTGTAGTACTACAACGCCCAGAATTCCCTGAGTGCACAGTGGCTGATAGAAATTCTCATTCATTGTCATTTGCCAAGCCAGTATGTGAATAAGCTTTTAGAAGGGGCTCATCCCCGTTGCATGGGTTAACATAACAATCCAACTTGCAATACAGGCAGCCTTTGTAGTACTACAACGCCCAGCATTCCCTGAGTGCACAGTGGCTGATAGAAATTCTCATTCATTGCCATTTGCCAAGCCAGTGTGTGAATAAGCTTTTAGAAGGGGCTTATCCCCGTTGCATGGGTTAACATAACAATCCAACCCGCAATACAGGCAGCCTTTGTAGTACTACAACACCCAGCATTCCCTGAGTGCACCGTCCGTGGCTGATAGAAATTCTCATTCATTGCCATTTGCCAAGCCAGTGTGTGAATAAGCTTTTAGAAGGGGCTCATCCCCGTTGCATGGGTTAACATAACAATCCAACTTGCAATACAGGCAGCCTTTGTAGTACTACAACGCCCAGCATTCCCTGAGTGCACCGTCCGTGGCTGATAGAAATTCTCATTCATTGCCATTTGCCAAGCCAGTGTGTGAATACGCTTTTAGAAGGGGCTCATCCCCGTTGCATGGGTTAACATCCAACTTGCAATCCAGGCAGCCTTTGTAGTACTATAACGCCCAGCATTCCCTGAGTACACCGTCCGTGGCTGATAGAAATTCTCATTCATTGCCATTTGCCAAGCCAGTGTGTGAATACGCTTTTAGAAGGGGCTCATCCCCGTTGCATGGGTTAACATCCAACTTGCAATCCAGGCAGCCTTTGTAGTACTATAACGCCCAGCATTCCCCGACTGACTGGCACCTTATGAGTCACTGATTTTCCGCCAGTCTGAATAACAATTTAAAAGGGCCTCATTTCTGTCTAAGGGTTTAATTCAACGTGCTAATTAAGTACAGCCGATGCCTTTGGTGCTATTATACAAGTCACAGCATACACTGACTGCCACCTATTCACAGTCACTCATTTTCAGCCAGTCCAATAATATTTTATAAGGGCCTCATTCCTCTAGTAGGGGAAGGGGTTTTCCTTAAACTTGCTGCACTCCAGCACAGCAGTGAAATGTCTGGTAAAAAAAAGGTTTTGAAAGGACGGGGTAGAGGAAAAAACACCCATGCCATGTCCTCTTCCAGTCCAAATGTTGGATCTGTTGGTGCCAGACCCAGTACCAGCATTTGTGGCACAAGACATGTGACCAGTTCTACTAGTAGCAGCAGCCATGTGCCTGCTGGTAGTAGTAGCAGTATCAGCAAGCCAGACTTGTCCATCTCCTCCGGTGGGCGGGTTACTTTAGACAATACGGCCATGGTGGTGGTGGTGGTGGTGGACGTGGTACTACCTCTTTACGGTACTCTGCCATGTGGCAATTTTTCTGTACCTTCCCGGAGGACAAAAACATGGCACAGTGCCGTATCTGCAAGCAGAAAGTAAGGCGTGGGCAGGGCAGCAATGTAGGAACTACCGCTCTACGTAAACACATGGAGCGGCATCACAAGGCCATGTGGGACAATCGACATGCCCCACCATCATGTACATCTAATGAAGACCCCTCTGCCGCTGCTGCTGCTGCTCCGAGTCCCTGTCATCTAAGTAGTAGCCAGGCCTTATCCACCATGTCGTTGTCATCATCATCATCATCATCACTGTCATCTAGTGCTCCTCCTACGTCCCGTCAGTTATCCGTTACGGAATCGTTGTCCAATAAGCAACAATATATACCCAGTCATCCACTTGTCGTGCGGCTTAATTCACACCTGGCTAAGTTGTTGGTGGTGCAGTCGCTGCCGTACCACCTGGTCGACTCCGCCGGTCTCAAGCAATTGACAGCGTGCGCTCAGCCTAGGTGGCGAATACCTAGCCGCCATTACTTCTCCAAAACAGCTGTCCCTGCCTTGCACAAGCACGTGGAGGAAAAGGTGGGCCAGTCCTTGCAATTATCCGTGTGCAGCAGGGTACATGCCACCGTCGACACGTGGAGCAGCAACTATGGGCAGGGACAGTACATGTCTTTCACGGCCCACTGGGTCAATATTTTGCAGTCCGATGCACCACCGCAACAATGTCAGGCATTACCACCTCCACGCTTGTATCTTTCTGGTTCAACTCCGGACACCAGGCGCCTACCATCCTCCTCCTCCTACTCCTCCTCCTCCTCCTTGCCCTCCTCAATGGAGGTCTTCCCTTCCCCGACAGGACACAGCGCATCTTCCACTCCTCCTCCCTCCTCTTTTCATAGGTGCAAGGTGAAGCGCCACAACGCTGTCTTACACCTGCTGAGCCTGGGCGAGAAAAGTCACACAGGGCAGGAGCTGCTGCTGTGCATCAAGGAGGAAATTGCACGCTGGCTGTCTCCTCTGAAACTCACACTGGGCAATGTTGTCTCTGATAACGGGAAGAACATTGTGGCTGCACTGCGTCTAGATCCCCTGACACACACTCCTTGCATGGCACATGTGATCAATCTGGTCATAACACGCTTCTTAAAGTCATATGTTGGTTTGAAGGGTGTGCTGGCCATGTCCAGGAGGGTTTGCGTTCGCTTTAGACGTTCGTATGCATTTAAGCACGCCCTCCTGGATTTGCAGCGTCAAAACAATCTCCCAGAACACAGCCTGATTTGCGACGTTCCAACACGCTGGAATTCCACCCTGCACATGTTGGACCGTCTGTACGAACAGCGGAAAGCCGTGAATGATTTCCTGATGCAGCAGACGGGCAGCGTTTGGAGCCAGTGTAATTTCGAGCTCAGGCACTGGCAGCTGGTTAGAGACGCATTTCACGTTTTGAGGCCCTTTGAAGAGGCCACACGATTTGTGAGCCATGACGCTAGCGGAATGAACGATGTTATGCTATTGATATTCATTATGGAGCAAACAAACGCTCACAGCGATGATTCAGCAAAGGATGGAGGAAGGATCACATCTGGCTATGGATGTTGAGGAGGAGGAGGAGGATGAGGA
The DNA here is from genome assembly GCF_050947455.1 of Rhinoderma darwinii. NCBI lineage: Eukaryota > Metazoa > Chordata > Amphibia > Anura > Rhinodermatidae > Rhinoderma > Rhinoderma darwinii. The sequence goes on along the minus strand of NC_134690.1, from coordinate 51,360,700 downwards.
TGAGGAAACAGGACCTGAAGAGGAGCTGGATTTGGAGATGGAATCACAGGAAGGGATAGGGGACGAGGCAGCCGCACAACATGACAGTGATGGTGATGACGAGTCTGACGACGACCTTGATGATGGACAACCATGGCAGTATGGGGCGGAGATGGAACCAACCGGGCCCTCTGAAACGCTGGCCAGGATGGCGAGCTGTATGCTTCGTTACTTGCACGCTGAAAGTCGTATTGTTAGCATGAAGCAAAGAGATGAGTACTGGATAGCCACACTTTTAGACCCTCGGTATAAAGCCAGAATGGGGGAGTTTTTTGCGCCTTCCGAGAGGGAGGCAAAATTGGCTTATTATCGAGAGAAGCTATGCAGCCAGCTTGTCACGGCTTTCAAACGGCAAACACCTTCTGCAAGCATGTCTGACCGGGGGGCCACTCTCCGCTCCCCACTGTCTCATCATTCCACCGCATCTGGCAGAGCTACCTCTGCAATAGGCGGCAGCAGCGGCAGCAGCAGCAGCAGCCAATTCAGTTTGGAAAATATGATGACAACATTTTTACATCCAATACCTCGACCTGACACACATCGTAGTCACCAAAGGGATGTTCACCATCACCAGCACCTAAACAACCAGGTTCACTCGTACCTGGACTGTGCCCTTTCTCCGTCAGAAATCCTGATCCCAGACCCCATGGACTTCTGGGTCAGCAGATTGGATCATTGGCAAGAACTGGCCCAGTTTGCCATGGGTGTACTGTCTTGTCCACCCTCCAGTGTAGCGTTAGAGAGGGTATTCAGCGCGGCAAGGGGTTTCGTCACCCCTAAGCGAACAAGATTGTCCGCCAACAGCTTGGATAATCACACGTTTCTGAAAATGAATCAAGCGTGGATCGGTGTGGTTTTTAAAACCCCTGTGCCTGATGCCACTGAATAGATTTGACATTGCTGCTGCTGCTGCCGCTGCCATCTGCTACTGCTGCCTGCTACTACGGGATTCTGTCCTGTCCACTCTTTTTTTAATGTGCCGCGGTTGGTGCTGCTACTACTTCTACCACCAATCCACCCCCAGTGCCGTCTGCTACAAGCAGGCCTGCCCCACCACAGGGCTTTGTCCTGTGACTGTCCAGTGTCTTTTAATGTGCTGCTACTACTACTACCACCACCCGTGCTGTCCGTTGGCTACCTCTACTACCACCAATACAACTCCACTGCCGTCTGCTACAAGCAGGCCTGAGGCCTGCCCCACCACAGGGCTTTGTCCTGTGACTGTCCAGTGTCTTTTAATGTGCTGCTACTACTACTACTACTACCACCACCCGTGCTGTCCGTTGGCTACCTCTACTACCACCAATACACCTCCACTGCCGTCTGCTACAAGCAGGCCTGAGGCCTGCCCCACCACAGGGCTTTGTCCTGTGACTGTCCAGTCTCTTTTAATGTGCTGCTACTACTACTACCACCACCCTTGCTGTCCGTTGGCTACCTCTACTACCACCAATACACCTCCACTGCCGTCTGCTACAAGCAGGCCTGAGGCCAGCCCCACCACAGGGCTTTGTCCTGTGACTGTCCAGTCTGTTTTAATGTGCTGCTGCTACTACTACTACCACCACCCTTGCTGTCCGTTGGCTACCTCTACTACCACCAATACACCTCCACTGCCGTCTGCTACAAGCCCACAGGGCTTTGTCCTGTGACTGTCCAGTGTCTTTTAATGTGCTGCTACTACTACTACTACCACCACCCGTGCTGTCCGTTGGCTACCTCTACTACCACCAATACACCTCCACTGCCGTCTGCTACAAGCAGGCCTGAGGCCTGCCCCACCACAGGGCTTTGTCCTGTGACTGTCCAGTCTCTTTTAATGTGCTGTTACTACTACTACCACCACCCTTGCTGTCCGTTGGCTACCTCTACTACCACCAATACACCTCCACTGCCGTCTGCTACAAGCAGGCCTGAGGCCTGCCCCACCACAGGGCTTTGTCCTGTGACTGTCCAGTCTCTTTTAATGTGCTGCTACTGCTACTACCACCCTTGCTGTTTGTTGGCTACCTCTACTACCACCAATACACCTCCACTGCCGTCTGCTACAAGCAGGCCTGCCCCACCACAGGGCTTTTTCCTGTGACTGTCCAGTGTCTTTTAATGTGCTGCTACTACTACTACTACTACCACCACCCTTGCTGTCCATTGGCTACCTCTACTACCACCAATACACCTCCACTGCCGTCTGCTACAAGCAGGCCTGAGGCCTGCCCCACCACAGGGCTTTGTCCTGTGACTGTCCAGTGTCTTTTAATGTGCTGCTACTACTATTACTACCACCACCCTTGCTGTCCGTTGGCCAGAGACGTAGCTAGGTTCTCCAGCACCCGGGGCAAAGATTCAGTTTGGCCCCCCCCCCCCCAACCTCTTTCCCGACATCTCCTTCCCCCTCGCCGTGTTTGTTTTCTCTACCAATCGACGTGTCATTTCTTTTTATGTAACGCAAGCATAAAATTATTTGTATATTTCACAAGCAATATGGTTCTATACACAACACCAGAACCAAGCTCACTACATATATACAACACCAGCACAAATACAGCTCAATTTAGTGCAACCCCTGCCATATAGGTTTGTACGGCGTAAAACTACAGCTCCCAGCATGGCCCGAACAATGGTAAGGATATGCTGGGAGATGCCGTTTCACAAAAAATTAAATCCTATCCTAATCATCTCGCTGCAGATCATACAGTGACTACAGTGCTGATTAGAGGCAGAGTGAACATTTACATTAAGTGACGTCTCAGATTCTAGTTCTTTTTCTCCATTTGCTCCAGACCTATATGATGACTTCTCCCGGTCCATTTCTGCGGTTTGCTGCTCACATGTCTTCAGCTTCTCACTTTTCCAATATTTCTGCACCTATAAATAAATATAAAGTTATCATTATACCACACACTACGCCCCTAAATATAATAGCGCCATACACTGCACCTCTAATTATAATAGCACCATACACCATGTCACACACACACACACTGTGCCCCCTGTAGATAGTGCCTGCCATAGAGCCCCTGTAGATAGTGCCCCCATATAGACCACCCCTGTATATAGTGTCCCACAAATAACTCCCCCTATAGTGCTCTACAGATAGCCCACCCCTGTATATAGCCCCCTGTAGATATAGCCCACCCCTGTATATAGAGCTCTACAGATAGCCCAACCATGTATGTACCCCCCCTGTAGATATAGCCCACCCCTGTATATAATGCTCCACATATAGTCCACCCCTGTATATAGTGTTTCACAGATAGCCCACCCCTGTATATAGCCCCCTTGTACATATAGTCCACCCCTGTATATAGTGCTCCACTAGATAGTCCACCCCTGTATATAGTGCTCCACAGATAGCCCACCCCTGTATATACTATATACAAGGGTGGGCTATCTGTGGAGCACTATATACAGGGGTGGACCATATGTAAAAGGGGGCTATATACAGGGGTGGGCTTTCTGTGGAGCACTATAGGGGGAGCTATTTGTGGGATACTATATACAGGGGTGGGCTATATCTACAGGGGGACTATATACAGGGGTGGGCTATATACAGGGGGACCATATCTACAGGGGGACTATATCTACAGGGGTGGGCTATATCTACAGGGCTGGGCTATATCTACAGGGCTGGGCTATATCTACAGGGCTGGGCTATATCTACAGGGGTGGGCTATATCTACAGAGGGGGGCTATATACAGGGGTGGGCTAAACACAGGGGGGCTATATCTACAGGGGTGGGCTATACACAGGGGGCTATATACAGGGGTGGGCTATATCTACAGGGGTGGGCTATATACAGGGGGAATATATCTACAGGGGGCTATATCTACAGGGCGACTAGATCTACAGGGGGGGCTATATACTGGGGTGGGCTATCTATGGAGCACCATATACAGGGGTGGGCTATATCTACAGGGGGCTATATACTATATAGCCCACCCCAGTATATGGTGCTCTATAGACAGCCCACTCCAGTATATAGCCCCCCTGTAGATATAGTCCCCCTGTATATAGCCCAGCCCTGTAGATATAGTCCCCCTGTATATAGCCCAGCAGATATAGTCCCCCTGTATATAGCCCAGTCCTGTAGATATAGTCCCCCTGTATATAGCCCAGCAGATATAGTCCCCCTGTATATAGCCCAGCCCTGTAGATATAGTCCCCCTGTATATAGCCCAGCCCTGTAAATATAGTCCTCCTGTAGATAGACACCCCCCGTAGATAAAGCCCCCCGCGAGTAGACAAAGTCCCTTATTCCCGCTCCCACGCCGTCCGGCAGCCATGGAGACCTGCTCTCTTCTGCGCAGGTCTCCAGGGGGTTGAACGTGGCGTCTATGAAAGGCGCTGATTGGCTGGGCAGGATGACTTTCCCTGCCAGTCAGTCAGCGCCTTTCATCGAGGGAAGCGTCACTGGTACAAAAGGTACCAGTCGCTTCATTCGTGGAGAGGCGCTGAATGGCCGGGCACGGAACGTGCCCGGTCATTCATTGCTTCTAATTGTACCTGTGTCCTTGCGAGACAGGTACAATTATAGTGCAGGAGGAGGTGGCGCTGGCGCCCCCCTCCGAACTGCGCCCGGGGCAAATGCCCCGCTTGCCCCCCCCCCTAGCTACGCCCCTGCCGTTGGCTACCTCTACTACCACCAATACACCTCCACTGCCGTCTGCTACAAGCAGGCCTGCCCCACCACAGGGCTTTGTCCTGTGACTGTCCAGTGTCTTTTAATGTGCTGCTACTACTACTACCACCACCCGTGCTGTCCGTTGGCTACCTCTACTACCACCAATACAACTCCACTGCCGTCTGCTACAAGCAGGCCTGAGGCCTGCCCCACCACAGGGCTTTGTCCTGTGACTGTCCAGTGTCTTTTAATGTGCTGCTACTACTACTACTACTACCACCACCCGTGCTGTCCGTTGGCTACCTCTACTACCACCAATACACCTCCACTGCCGTCTGCTACAAGCAGGCCTGAGGCCTGCCCCACCACAGGGCTTTGTCCTGTGACTGTCCAGTCTCTTTTAATGTGCTGCTACTACTACTACCACCACCCTTGCTGTCCGTTGGCTACCTCTACTACCACCAATACACCTCCACTGCCGTCTGCTACAAGCAGGCCTGCCCCACCACAGGGCTTTGTCCTGTGACTGTCCAGTGTCTTTTAATGTGCTGCTACTACTACTACCACCACCCGTGCTGTCCGTTGGCTACCTCTACTACCACCAATACACCTCCACTGCCGTCTGCTACAAGCAGGCCTGAGGCCTGCACCACCACAGGGCTTTGTCCTGTGACTGTCCAGTCTCTTTTAATGTGCTGCTACTACTACTACCACCACCCTTGCTGTCCGTTGGCTACCTCTACTACCACCAATACACCTCCACTGCCGTCTGCTACAAGCAGGCCTGCCCCACCACAGGGCTTTGTCCTGTTACTGTCCAGTGTCTTTTAATGTGCTGCTACTACTACTACTACTACTACCACCACCCGTGCTGTCCGTTGGCTACCTCTACTACCACCAATACACCTCCACTGCCGTCTGCTACAAGCAGGCCTGAGGCCTGCCCCACCACAGGGCTTTGTCCTGTGACTGTCCAGTGTCTTTTAATGTGCTGCTACTACTACTACTACCACCACCCGTGCTGTCCGTTGGCTACCTCTACTACCACCAATACACCTCCACTGCCGTCTGCTACAAGCAGGCCTGAGGCCTGCCCCACCACAGGGCTTTGTCCTGTGACTGTCCAGTCTCTTTTAATGTGCTGCTACTACTACTACCACCACCCTTGCTGTCCGTTGGCTACCTCTACTACCACCAATACACCTCCACTGCCGTCTGCTACAAGCAGGCCTGCCCCACCACAGGGCTTTGTCCTGTGACTGTCCAGTCTCTTTTAATGTGCTGCTACTACTACTACTACTACTACTACCACCACCACCCGTGCTGTCCGTTGGCTACCTCTACTACCACCAATACACCTCCACTGCTGTCTGCTACAAGCAGGCCTGAGGCCTGCCCCACCACAGGGCTTTGTCCTGTGACTGTCCAGTGTCTTTTAATGTGCTGCTACTACTACTACCACCACCCGTGCTGTCCGTTGGCTACCTCTACTACCACCAATACAACTCCACTGCCGTCTGCTACAAGCAGGCCTGAGGCCTGCCCCACCACAGGGCTTTGTCCTGTGACTGTCCAGTGTCTTTTAATGTGCTGCTACTACTACTACTACTACCACCACCCGTGCTGTCCGTTGGCTACCTCTACTACCACCAATACACCTCCACTGCCGTCTGCTACAAGCAGGCCTGAGGCCTGCCCCACCACAGGGCTTTGTCCTGTGACTGTCCAGTCTCTTTTAATGTGCTGCTACTACTACTACCACCACCCTTGCTGTCCGTTGGCTACCTCTACTACCACCAATACACCTCCACTGCCGTCTGCTACAAGCAGGCCTGCCCCACCACAGGGCTTTGTCCTGTGACTGTCCAGTGTCTTTTAATGTGCTGCTACTACTACTACCACCACCCGTGCTGTCCGTTGGCTACCTCTACTACCACCAATACACCTCCACTGCCGTCTGCTACAAGCAGGCCTGAGGCCTGCACCACCACAGGGCTTTGTCCTGTGACTGTCCAGTCTCTTTTAATGTGCTGCTACTACTACTACCACCACCCTTGCTGTCCGTTGGCTACCTCTACTACCACCAATACACCTCCACTGCCGTCTGCTACAAGCAGGCCTGCCCCACCACAGGGCTTTGTCCTGTTACTGTCCAGTGTCTTTTAATGTGCTGCTACTACTACTACTACTACCACCACCCGTGCTGTCCGTTGGCTACCTCTACTACCACCAATACACCTCCACTGCCGTCTGCTACAAGCAGGCCTGAGGCCTGCCCCACCACAGGGCTTTGTCCTGTGACTGTCCAGTGTCTTTTAATGTGCTGCTACTACTACTACTACCACCACCCGTGCTGTCCGTTGGCTACCTCTACTACCACCAATACACCTCCACTGCCGTCTGCTACAAGCAGGCCTGAGGCCTGCCCCACCACAGGGCTTTGTCCTGTGACTGTCCAGTCTCTTTTAATGTGCTGCTACTACTACTACCACCACCCTTGGTGTCCGTTGGCTACCTCTACTACCACCAATACACCTCCACTGCCGTCTGCTACAAGCAGGCCTGCCCCACCACAGGGCTTTGTCCTGTGACTGTCCAGTCTCTTTTAATGTGCTGCTACTACTACTACTACTACTACCACCACCACCCGTGCTGTCCGTTGGCTACCTCTACTACCACCAATACACCTCCACTGCTGTCTGCTACAAGCAGGCCTGAGGCCTGCCCCACCACAGGGCTTTGTCCTGTGACTGTCCAGTGTCTTTTAATGTGCTGCTACTACTACTACTACCACCACCCGTGCTGTCCGTTGGCTACCTCTACTACCACCAATACACCTCCACTGCCTTCTGCTACAAGCAGGCCTGAGGCCTGCCCCAACACAGGGCTTTGTCCTGTGACTGTCCAGTCTCTTTTAATGTGCTGCTACTACTACTACCACCACCCTTGCTGTCCGTTGGCTACCTCTACTACCACCAATACACCTCCACTGCCGTCTGCTACAAGCAGGCCTGCCCCACCACAGGGCTTTGTCCTGTGACTGTCCAGTCTCTTTTAATGTGCTGCTACTACTACTACTACTACTACTACTACTACCACCACCCGTGCTGTCCGTTGGCTACCTCTACTACCACCAATACACCTCCACTGCCGTCTGCTACAAGCGGGCCTTGAGGGCTTGTGAAAAGCCATTGCTTGTTGCTTTTACATCCATGTATGGATGAAACCCGGCAGGCATCTGCCAATAAAAAGTGTAAATTTTTGGAGGGCTTGTCAAAAGCCATTGCTTGTTTCTTTTACATCCATGTATGGATGAACCCCGGCAGGCATCTGCCAATAAAAAGAGTAAATTTTTGGAGGGCTTGTGAAAAGCCATTGCTTGTTGCTTTAACATCCATGTATGGATGTACCCCGGCAGGCATCTGCCAATAAAAAGGGTACATTTTTGGAAGGCTTGTCAAAAGCCATTGCTTGTTGCTTTTACATCCATGTATGGATGAACCCTGGCAGGCATCTGCCACCAAAAATGGTTAATTTTTGTACCTTTTTTAACAATGCATTAAGCATATAACATGTACAAGTGCAGTGGTTTCTGTTAGTTATCACCGTGTCCCATCCGTTTTCCTATAGACATACATGTTGGCGTAACTTTGACACTAACTTTGCCTTAAAGACAGCTCAAGAGTACTTGTATACACTCATGGGTGACCTAAGAGTGTTATACAGGGCTTCTAGGGCTTTTAAACAGTGTTATACACGGTTTTTAGGGGCTTTCTTGAATTACAGGTTCGGTCAGAACTAGTTCGGTCCGAATCGAACTTTTTCATGAAATTCGGCGAACCAGCCGAACCGAACTTTTCATAAGTTTGCTCATCTCTACTCCTGATTCACGTAGCAGTGAAAATAAGACAAATCTGCGTATAGTAGATAATTGTTGCATTGTATCCCAAATAACACAAAATAGTCTAGGAGACATGTTGTCGGTTGCAAACAAAACTCACAGTATCTTTACTAGACACGATAAGCGTGATGGTTTCTTCTGACACATATAACTTAATATTTTTCCTAAGGCAGAGTGATGGTTTCCTTACTTGCTGATGTGGCTAGTTCTTGTAGTTCTGCAACAGCTATCCCAGGTGTTTGTGACTTGTCTGGTGAATATAGGCCCTGCATGGCTGTCATTTGCTCTCCATTCCATAAATTTTCACTTGGTTCCAGTACCCTCGGAACCTCAGACCCTTGGAAGAGGGTCGAAGAGGGTCGAAGAGGGTCTCACAAGGAATTAGCTCTGGGGGCACTGCTCAATACTGCTTATCAGCTCTGCACACACATCACACAGCTAACACATTGTACACCAAGTGTGGACCAATATATATATGACTTTAGACACATCTGTCAAATTTGTATATGCATACGAGGAGGACCCTGGTAGAGGATATCTAGCCACATTTCAGAATAGGAAAGCCAACTCCATAAGTACCACATGACTTTAGAATATGGCTGGACAGGGCAAATAACATGACTTTAGAAAACAGTGAAAGACTTGCAGTATGTTAAATATATAGTGTTTCTTTCGGACACCACAGAGACATACATCACTTAGATCAGTGTTTCCCAACCAGTGGCTCTCGGGTCATCTGCATGTGGCTCGCCGTTTTTTGTAGCTCTAGATTTTGTTGTGCATTAGTAGCACCAGTGGCTACAACGTGGTACTAGGGTGGAATCCTATATCAATGGCAGTTGGGTAAAATCCTATCACCTAGTCCTATCTTTAATAGGATTTTTTCTTTTTAGTATTCAGTGTGTCTCAACACTCCCTGTCATTTTGAAGGTGAATCGGAACATTTGGGGACCTCTAGATGCTGTGGTTGCGTTGATTGGGGTGCTCCTAGTAGTACAATCTGATGGCATTAGATTCTGGTAGAGATGCCCATAATCTAAAAAGAGGTTATAAAAACCTAAGATTTCCATTCTTTGTAAAATCATAAATATTAACAGTTGTATAACCTCATACCATGCTTAAACACAAGATGTACATAATGATGTCCAAAGTACTGTTATGATTCTCACCAGTGAAGTGAATCCTTGAGCCCCAATAGGTTTGGCGCCAGGGCCGGACCGGCCATCTGGCAGTTCTGGCAAATGCCAGATGGGCCGGTAAACAGTGGGCCACCGTCTGGCCGCGCAAACAATTAGTTCCGGCAGCCTGCTACCTCTCTGAGGGGGGCGTCAGCACCACTGACACTGCTGCCACCCCCTCCTGCACTAATTGTACCTGCCTTACAATGACGCTGATTGGCAGGGAAAAATGACTTGCCCCGCCAGTCAGCGCCTTTCAACGATGCTAGCGGCGTGATGCCGTCATTGCACCGCTTCCGTTGTTGAAAGGCGCTGATTGGCAGGGCAAGTCATTTTGCCCTGCCAATCAGCGGCTTTCAACGACGCTAGCGGTGCGATGACGTCATTGTGCCGCCTCCGTTGTTGAAAGGCGCTGATTGACGGGGCAAGTCATTCTGCCCTGCCGATCAGCGCCATCATTCAGCCCCAGCAGACCTGCTCAGAAGAGAGCAGGTCTGTATTGATACAGAACAGCGTGGGAACGGGATCTAGGTGAGTATGTACATATTTTTTTTTTCACTTAAAATTGTGAGTGGCACTATCTACAGGGGGAGCTATATGTGGGACACTATCTACAGGGGAGGCTATATGTGGGGCACAGTCTACAGGGGGGCTATATGTGGAACACTAAGTGGGGGCTATATGTGGGGCACTATATACAGGGAAGCTATATGTAGGGCACAATCTACAGGGGAGGCTATATGTGGGGCACTAGCTACATGGGAGGCTATATGTGGGGCACGGTCCCCGCTGTCATATATTCATGTGTTACAATACTAAGCTGTGCAGCCACACAGCTTAGTATTGAAATACATGAGTTAACAGTATTGAACGGAAGGGTGCACAGTATTGAAACAGTATTGAAGCTTCGCCATCGTGCAGCCCTGCTGTATATATGTACTGAGGTTGGTTCTGGTGTTGTATTTATATGCTAAGCTTTGTTCTGGTGCTGTATATATGTACTGAGCTTGGTTCTGGTGTTGTATATATGTACTGAGCTTTGTTCTGGTGTTGTATATATGTAATGAGCTTGGTTCTGGTGTTGTATGTATGTATTGAGCTTGGTTCTAGAGTTGTATATGTCAGAGCTGGGTTCTGGAGCAGTAACTATATAGACTATATTTATAATAACTCAATTACAGGGCCGATGGAATTGTTTTCAATTCATTGCATATTTAATGGGAATCTGTCAGGTAGTTTTAACCCCTTGAACCACCACCATGCAGTAATACATGACCTGACGATATTTCCAAACATTCCCCTGTATGTTGTTTTCAGATGCAGAAAAATCTATAAAATCAACTTTTAAACCGGCACACACTATATGCTAATTACTCATTAAAGGGTCATGGTGCGGTGCCGCTATCCTGAAGAGTCACATAGTCCTGCCTCCAAACCCACCTTTCCATGTTTGATTGACCTCCCCCTGGCTGATATACATCACTACCAGTCTCCTTCAACTTTCTCAGATGTGCCATTGCCTTGTACTACTTGGATACACACTGTGCAGCGAGGTGTACTCTGCCCGGCTGCACCACGCATGCCAGTGCAAGGCAATGGCGCATCCGCAAGAGTTGGAGGAGGCTTCTAGTGATGTAGAACAGCCAGGGGGATGTCAATCAAAATCTGAGGGGTGCCATTTTAATTTTCGTCTCAGGGCAGCAGAAAAGCTAGAATCCGCCATGCTGACAGTGGTGAACACAAGCACCAACATTACAATAACTGCTGCCTCCTGGTGTTTAAAACCACATCTTCCTGAGATTTATTGCTGTGTACTCTGCAATGATGGGAAGGAGCACTGCAGAAATAAAGTATAGTGCTTGCTGGCCGAGCCACAGCTAATCAGCTCTAGACTTGTTTTCTGCACTGATGCCTCGCTCATCAGCGCACATCTCTGGCGCCACAAAGGAAAAGGAGAATCAGTACCTGCACAGTCTGCATGTAAAAATCAAACCTAACGTTGGTTGGCTGATCATCAGCCAATCAGTGATGGGCTTGCTCTTTCTATTGCCCCCTGAGCACAGCTTCAGTCTGGCTGCCGAGGCTGTTGCTGATGGCTGTTTGATTCTTTATCTGCTTCAGTTTCATGTAAGCTTTAAGCAGCCTTCTACAATGAGGGGGGTAGGGGCATAAGTGAGTGTAAAGGACATGGGGGATCCACATAGTATCTGCAAGCAACCTGCTTGTGGGGGGGTCCAGATACTGTAGATAGGAGGAGCTATAGGGTTGAAAGGTTGAGCATCAGGTTATGGTTCATTTGAGCCACAGATGGGAGGAGCTTTGTAAAGGGGCGTGGCTTTGTGGGCACCTGGGCTAGGCTTAGTGGTGGAGGGGCATCTCAGGTATAGATGCCTATGTACTGCCAGCCTCCTGCATGCCAGTGCCCAAAAATCAGCAATCCACAAAAGAAAGCAGGTAAATATAGCAATGTGAGTGAAGTGTTGGCTTGATTTTTGTCGTGTGACTGGTTGATGTAGTGTTAACAGTGTGTGTTAATTGTTTGAGTGAAATATGCAATTTGTGTGATCTTTGTGTCTTCTAATGTATTAGTGGCATTTGTGTGCATGTTGTTTTCAGTGTGAGTGATATGTGTGGTATGGGTCTAGTGTGTAAGTGTTATGTGAGGTATGCATTTAGCATTTGTGTGTTGTGTGCGGTATGTGTCTAGTGTAAGTAGTGTGTGTGCGGCATGTGTCTAGTGTGTGTGAGTGGTATGTCTCTAGTATGTGAGTGGTGTGTGCAGAATCTGTGCCATGTATGATTAGTGCGCGTTCAACATGTGTCCTTTGTGTGGGTAGACAACGTGCGGCATATATCTTAGGTGTGAGTGGCGAGAGTGGAGGATACATCCTAGGTGTGAGTGGTGTGCGTGCACATGTGTCCTAGGAGTGAGTGAAGAGGTATATGGGTCAAAAGAATTGTATTCGGCACACATTTGTAGTATGTAACGTAGATTTATTTATTTTTTAAGTATATGCCAGAGGCTACATGGGTGCCATAGAGAGCGGTGAGCCGCCATATTCTATAGTGGCCAAACCAGTCCCCAGTACGGCTCAGGGTTGGGACCCTATTTCGAGCACCTGAGAAAACTGGTGCTGTCTGAACAAAACCACACGTGAAGAGGGATATGTTCAAGGTGTAAGCAGTGTCTGTGCAGATGTGTCCTTAGATGTGCGTGCGCATGTTTCCTAGGTGGGAGTGGTGTGTGTGCGCATGTGTCCTAGGTGTGAGTGGTATGCGTGCACATGTGTCCTACGTGTTAGTGGTGTGAGTGCGCATGTGTCCTAGGTGTGAATGGCACGAATGCAGCATGTGTCCTAGGTGTGAGTGGTATGCGTGCGCATGTGTCCTACGTGTGAGTGGTGTGCGTGTGCATGTGTCCTAGGTGTGAATGGCACGAATGCAGCATGTGTCCAGCTTGTGGGTTGCGTCTGTGCGTCATGTGTCAAGCATGTGAGTGTGTGTGTATATGGCTAAATAGTTACAGTATGGTGATATTTTAGCATTGTATACCGGTATAATTTGCAATCTTTATATGTCATTATTAGGCCATGATCACACAATCAGGGTTTGATTAGGACTAGGTCCCTGATTCCACACCTAAATCCCTTTAAAATCATCATGCAGCGGAAATAAGTTGGCTTGAATTTTTTTCCGCTCCGCAAAAAAAAATCCTCTAGAATAATGAGCATGTTCATTATTCTCGTGGAAGAGCAGTGGATTCAATGGAGTTGGGGCTATCAGGAACTATTCCTCTTTTCATTTACAGCTGTTTTAATAAATCTCCCAATGTCTTGTATAGTAGAAAGGTGGTCCCATGTACTCCAGCCCAACACTGGCGGCTGCGTATGGCCTGCGGTGGGTCTGCGTGCTTAAAAATGCCAGGGCGGCTTTTAACTCCCTGTCCGGCCCTGTTTGGTGCTGTCTAAACTTAGGTGTGGAGTATAAAGAATCTTCGCCCTTAACCCCCGCAAGGAAGTATGGACTTTCACGGTCAGATTCCCAGGTCACGTTTCCCAGAATAGTCACCTATTGGTGGCAAGTACCCTGCCATAAACATGTGGAGTAGAAGCAGAGCCAAAGTGCCTAAATCCAGAGGCAATGGTTTCAGGCCAGATTTCTCCTTAACTCTTACCCGACCCATGACAAAAATACACGGTGTGCGGGGGTTATGTTTCGAACGGGCTCACGCGCTGAGCCCACTCCATACACTGCAGCTGTCAGCTGTGTTTTACAGCTGGCACGCTGCTCTAACGGCCAGGAACAGCGATAGCTCTGTTCCTGGCTGTTTAACTTAAATGCTATGTTCAATAGCGACCGCGGAATTTAAACCGTTAGAAGGGGGGGTGCCAATCAAGGGGCGCCGATGGTTGTCATGGCAGCCCGGGGGGCCTAATTAAGGCATTCAGTTCTGCCTTCTGCCTGCCTCTGCTAAGCCATGACTGTGGCAGGGCTTAGCAGAAGCCTGGAAAAATTACAATATATTGCATACATTAGTATTGCAGTGTATTGTACCAGTGATCTGACGATCGCTGGTTCAAGTCCCCTGGGGGGACTAATAAAAAGTATAAAAAGTAGTAAAATAAATTTTCAGGAGTGAAAAATAAAAACTATTAAAAGTTCCAGAGACCCGCCTTTTGCCATTTTTTCCCAAGCACAATGTAAAAAATAAAACAAAACAAAATTGGTTTTGCTACGTCCATAAAAGTCTGAACTATTACAATATACCATTATACCATTACAATATACCATTACATTATACCATTACAATATACCATTATTTAACTCCAAAAGTGAACGGCGTAAAAAATAAACATTTTAAACATTTTAAAACACCAGAAAGGTTGTTTTTTGTTCACATTAGTGTTGAAATTTTTTTTTATTAAAAAGTGATCAAAAAATCATATATACCAAAACATGGTACCAGTAAAAAGTACAGCTCATCCCGCAAAAAATAAGCCCTCACACCGCTCAATCGACCAAAAAATAAAAAAGTTACGGCTCTCAGAATGTGGTGAAACAGATCTAATTTTTTTTTAACAAATAGTTTCTTCTTTGTAAAAGTAGTAAAATATAAAAAAAACTATATCAGTTTGGTATCACCGTAATCATATTATGGCGCAGAATAAAGCTATGTTGTCGTTTTTACCGCACGGTGAAAGCCGTAAAACAAAACCCAAAAAACAATGGAGGATTTTAGTTTTTTTCCAATTGCACACCACAAAGATTTTTTTTCCATTTCCCAGTACATTATATGGTACTTTAAATGGTGCCAATAGAAACTACAACTCCTCCCACAAGAAATAAGCCCTCACACCACACTATAAAAAAGTTATGGCTCTTGGAACGCTGGGAGTGAAAAACTAAAACGTCATGAGAGCGTGCTTGGTTGGGGTGGCTGGAAAAAAGGAGGCCGCGACAACCAGCATGAGCTCATCGATGGATGGGGAAGAGGTGTGTAAGGAATGTTTTACATTCATGGCAACCAATCAGATTCTACCTCTCGTTGATTACCATTGGCGATTACTTTACTTTTCCTTCGCACCAGTTTTGATTTATCTCCCCACATCGTGTATAGGTGGTGCCAGTGTGTTGCAGACTAACAACATAATACAGATACCAAGAAGGAAACCCCCAGTTCTATATGGGGGAAAATATGCACCTACAAATATTATGAGCACGTCTGGGACCCCGAGACGAAGGCTCAGGGCCGCCAACAGGCCAGTATGGCTGGTACTGCCGCCAGGGGCCTGGCCTCAATGATGAAAAGAAGGGGCCCGCCACGCATCTATTTTACACATTTGATGAGGGCCCTGCAATGTAATAGGGCCTGTTCCTTAATCTGAAGTAACTAACGCTGGGGCCCTGAGAGGACTAACAGAAGGGGAAGATGCAGCATGAGAAGCAGAAGATCCGTGTGGAGAGAGCCGCCCACCAGACACGTCCTTCTACACAGCCAAATGGACCTGGAGGCTGGTGAGTGTTTCCTCACTTTCCATTCTGCTTCACATCCCTCTTGACTCCACTTGAAGATTATATAAAGTACAGTATGTTAAAAAAAAAATGTTTCCCTAGCGCCTTTATGCCGTAATCGTGGCAAAAATTGTGCAGACCAAGGCCTTATTCAGATGGACGTGCTCGGTCCATTTTATATGGACCGTGTATCGGCCATATTTCCCGGATCGACCACAGTTCAGGGAGCTAGGCTCCTAGCAACATAGTGTTGTGGAAGTCAATGGCTCAAAATATATTCCCAAACTCAATTACAATAATATCATTCAAAAGGGGGGTAGGCTTGAGGTTAACCAATCAGAGGCAATGTGACAATAACTCTTATTCAGCCAATAGAATACCATGAGAATATTTCAAATGCATTATTATAATTCTTTATTGTATGTTTGTCTCTAGGTGTTACCTGATGTCAGCATTTTAATGGAGTGGTGTTAGCTGTTCTTTCCCATAGGGGGAGTTTGTTGCGATAGCGAGAAAAACCTTGAAATTCTGATAGCTTTATGTCTGGGCATTCAGTCAACCCGCTAGCCATGGATGCATGAAGACCACACAAAAAACACATAGAGATAACACATTTCTTTGAGACTTGAGCAGAACTATGTAGATGAAAGGTCATTAAAATAATTGAGAATACATATCTTCATAATTCAGCATCCTGCTTGATAATTCATAATGTAATTTAATACAGAGAATATAAGCAAATTGACCATCCATCACAAACCCCCCTTTTTCTCATATTAAATTACAGAGATTATATATATCTATAGCACCACAACTTAATAATATAATGCCATCACCAATCTCAGGTTTTGGTATAGTGTCCCACCAGTGCATTGACAAGTCCTGTACATTTTCATCCTCTTCTGTCTTCTATTCTTCACTGACTGTCACCCTTAGGGTAACCCACACAATTATAGAGTAAGGCTGTATGGTGGTGTCCAGTGGGGGATTTATTATTACCCACCTCCTGGTCACTTATCTTCATTTGTAGAACACTTGGATACTGCTGTCAGGTTCATTCAGGTCCTTGGCCTTTACTTTACTTTGACAATTGCTGATGTAATCACGACTTGGCTTGGTCCTCCTCATCTGTCAGTCACGCCTCTTATTAGTATACGTCACCAGGCTGTATATAGCACCTCATACTGTGAGCCTGGGGTGGGTTCACACGTAGACGGATTAGTGGAGTTTTTTTGTGACTGCCACAAAACCCTCCACATCGAAATCGTCTTCCTCCGGCAAGTTGCTTGTCTGTGCGGCTGCTTAGAATTGTGACACTGCCGTCAGTTCATAACAAGCACGTTGTATTGGCTCAGGCGGCGCCTGCCGCATCTCAGTGATGGAGTTTATCATATTAAAAGTCTTTTAGTTCATGTTTACTGGCACTTGCTGGGGACCCAACCTTTGTCAATTATTAAAAATAAATGCTCATCTAGTGATAACACCATCAACATAATATAAAAGTTGTTCTAAGTACATACAATAATAATGTCAGGCCCTTAACCCCTTAATGACCAGCCTATTTTAGACCTTAATGACCAAGCCATTTTTTAAGTTTTTCCATCGTCGCATTCCAAGAGCTATAACCTTTTTATTTTTGCGTTGACATAGCTGTATAAGGTCTTGTTTTTTGCGGGACAAGTTGTACTTTTTAACAGCACCATTTTGGGGGACATATTATTTATTGATTAACTTTTATAAACTTTTTTTTGGGGGGGAATAGAAAAAAACCTGAAATTTCGCCACTCTTTTTCGCGTCTTAAATCAACGGCGTTTACCGTGTGATATAAATAACACTAACTTTATTCAGTGGGTTGTTACGATTGCAACGATACCAAATTTGTATAGTTTTTGTATGTTTTACTACTTTTACACAGTAAAAACGCTTTTTTTTTCAAAATTATTTGTTTTTGTGTCTCCATATTTGAAGAGCCGTAACGTTTTTATTTTTTCGCCGATGCGGTTGTATGAGGGCTTTTTTTTTTTTGCGAGAAGACTTGTAGTTTTTATTGGTAGCATTTTTGAGTAGATGCGACTTTTTGATCACTTTTTATCACATTTTTTTTAAGTCAGGATTCACAGAAAACAGCAATTTTTCCATAGTTTTTTATTACATTTTTTACGGCGTTCACCGTGCGGGTTAAATAATGTAATACATTTATAGTCGGGGTCGTTACGGACGCGGCGATACGAAATATGTGTAACTTTTTTACTTTATTTTGTTTTTTTAATAGTAAAGCATTTTGTAAGGGGAAAAGCTGGGTTTTTCATTTTTTTTCACATTTTTTTTTCAATTAACTTTATTAAACTTTTTTTGTACTTTTTTTACTAGTCCCATTAGGGGACTTTAATATGCGATTCTCCGATCGCTATTGTAATACACTGCAATACTTTTGTATTGCAGTGTATTACTGCCTGTCCGTTTAAAACGGACAGACATCTGCTAGGTCATGCCTCCCGCATGATCTAGCAGGCATTCGCTCCAGGCAGACCTGGGGGTCTTTATTAGGCCCCCGGCTGCCATTGGAGACACAGACACTCGGCGATCGTATCGCCGGGTGTCGGTGGGAGAGAGAGGGAGCTCCCTCCCTCTCTCTAAAACCACTCAGATGCGGTGCTCGCTATTGCACACCGCATCTGAAGGGTTAAACGTGTGAGATCGATACTAATATCGATCTCACCCGGCAGAGCAGGGACGCCCCCAGCCCTCAGCTGCCTCTGGCAGCTGAGAGCAGGGAGATTTGACGCTCCCTGCTCTGTTTACTTTATCCTGATGCAGTGCCGTAAAAAGGCATATGCATCAGAATAAAGCCCGTTAGTGGCCACCATTAAAAGGCGTATTGGCGGTCACTAACGGGTTAAACTAAATAAAGAAACACCTTTATATAAGAAAAACTTCTCTGTCCCAATGGACAGGTCACCTAGAAAATGTGTCGTTACTGGATACATTTTATTTGCACTTCGTGTTACACTTTTCAGCAGGATTTGTACCTTGTTCTGAGCTGATTACCTGTAACAGCGCCTACCCACAGAAATATTCACAGATACCATTTGTTGTATCTGACAAGTGTCTCAAACCAATTTTTTCTTACTCTGATTTGTATTGCCTGGGAAGGCCTCTCATGGTCTCTTCTCTTTGTGGAAGGCGGGTATGATGATAAGGTTGGCACTGGTCTGCCAGAACTGTTCTGTAGGCAAATCAAACAGCTCTAACAGAATTTAGCAGCAACAGCTCTAAAACCTGGGACATACCAATTAGATCTTGCCAAGTCGATCCTTGCAGTCTTGCGGGCATATGTGAGGTCACATACCATCAATGCAAGTGCCATCAAGAGCGCCTTGGGTGCTAACGGTTTACCTTCCTTTATCTGCCCACATTCTGTTAGAATCTGGTTTTCACGACTTTCGCTCCGAGTTGGACACTTCCTGTGGAGAACAATCTTTTTCATCACATAATCATTAATTGATCTTAATCAGATAATTCAGTTGAAGAAAAACATTAACAATGACCTCTTTACATTAAACATTCACATTGAGCAGTAACTAGAAGTGATACATGCAAACTGATTATTCTTCTTTTTATACATACTTCACAGAATTTGCTGCTCTAAAATTTTCCTTTCGCAACAAAAAATGTTTTCAAATGGGAATATCCCACTGCTGCACCTTTTACCTGACACATTTTCCTTCCCTTTTCCCATCCTCCTTCCCTTTTCCCATCCCTTGGTTGAACTTGATGGGCATGTGTCTTTTTTCAACCGTACTAACTATGTAACATGCCTCCAATAGTCCAATGCTAAGGCACGCTGGTCTTGTTATCAAACAAACTAACTTTGGGCTAACATCTGGAGAACTGCTGATAAACGTAATCATTGTACAAACACCAGTTCAATACTTGGGATAAAAACTATTCCCCTGTCACTACACACAACTTCTGCAGTGGGGAAGATACTGGCCAGGCTTCAGGCCACCCTGAGAACAGGTCTACACATACGAGCACCTTTTCATACACACCTACCTCGGGTACTTGTATGTTCTGCAGTCACTGGAACGGGTAATCTGTTGGGAGTGCACTTTTCATAGGTACCTTTGCTGTTTTACCTATGTCATGCCGTTCGCACATCATGCAGGCTGTTACAAATCTAGTGGTGGCATTATTGAACCCAATTTTCTGTTACTTGGCTGCACATACTCTTGTTGTCAGGTCGGTCATCTTTTGATCTCTCAATTGGCTTACCCGATGATCCAACAAAGGTCCTACTACCAATGGGCCCATAATTGTGGGCGATGCCATAAGCGTACCTAGAGTCAGTGTAAATGTCGGCCGTCTTACCTTTTGCCAGGTTACAAGCCTCAGTGAGCACCTCCAGCTCCGCTTCTTGAGATGAACAAGAAGGTGAGAGTGGTTTCTGGATGATTTCCTCATGCCTCGTATCCTGTCTTGTACATACTGTATATGATGAAGTATCTCTACATTACAAATTTACATTGGAAACCCATGTTGCATATAGATAGACTATTTTAAAAGGGTGGAGTCTTATTTTTCCACATTCATCTGACAATCCAGAACACTTATAAATCCCACCGCCACCAGGTCCTGTAAATACCTGATTAATACAAAAACAAACCAATTATTTTACTAAAATCTGGCATAATATTAACAATATTCAGACAATTTTCACCTGCTTCCCATGTAAAATCTGTAAAGACTCATCTGTGAGTGACGTCACCTCAGCTTCCTGTACAGATTTGCTGGAGGGGGATGGTCTCTTACACAATACCTAATATTTAGTGATGACTACAGCACAGCATACCCAGTGCAATATTTACCGTTCTGGAAGAATCTGGAACCATCTACACAGAAAAATTCTAAATCTGGGTTACTCTCTTACACATTTAATCTGGATTACTCATTGGGGTCTCATACACATTTTGTAGACCTCCTAGAACCAAATTCATTAATTCAAAATACAAAACAAAATTGTACCTAATCAGTCTCATTACTGCTCCCTCCTTTTTGGACTCTGCAGACGTAATGTAGCAGGGTTCAAAACTACATATCTCAACACAGTGAGATTGGGCACTATGTCTGGGGGCACTAGTTTAGCCCCCTGTAATACACAATAGCCCGGAACAAAAGTGGCTTTCTCCTGACAAAACTAAATTTTACCTTTTAGATAACTTGCAACCATTTACTTTTAAAACATCATACATTTTCAAAAATAACATTTAGGCAGTACTATAGCACTTGCCTGCATGTGTAAAAACAAAAAGAACAATTGTAATTCTTTATCCAATAAAACAGAAAATAAAATTTCAAAACATTACAACATTAAATCTTATCACATCATAAAACATAAATTTGCAACGTAACTTTTGTCTTTTTGCAAACAAATTCAGCCGGCTGTAATAATTTACTCTCTTGGTGTACTTACAGACAACAGCGCATGCGCAGAGATAAGAAACATACCTTTGCACAGAGAAGAGGAACTGATTACATTCATAACACAAATTATTTAAGCCCATACACAAAACACAAAAATTTTTAGAAAGTACTGCCGTTAAAAATAAGAGCATACAATATAGATCTGCTATATTGTGGCCACTAGTTTCAATCTTCACAGATGTGACATTACACACATGTATCACACATCACACAGATGTCACATCACAGCCGTTCACATTACACTCCCCCGTTCTGACCCACATTAGTCACTGCAATGTACCCGGCTGCTCCGTTTTCTTCACTCTTCCTATCAAAATTTACACCTGTATTCAAATTGTTCTTTCTCACATCAACTTACTTGTAACCACATGTAATCACTTACTTTGTCATTTTAAATTATGCCTAGTTAACATAGTCCTCCAGGCAAACTGCCCATGTCTGCCGACAGATATCTCAGACCAGTCTATCTCCTAGACTGTCTTACCAATACGATATCAAAAGTCGTTCCTCCAGACATTCTAGCAGTAGGGTCTCCTTTCCTCTGATCCCTCACTGTTTCGAACATCAAGAACAGACAAAATGCTGCAAATCAACAATTGCAAGAGCAAATTCTTCAACACAATCAACATTCATGAACCTCTAGTGAATCAAGCAGGGGTTGGTCACATTAATTTCAAACATCTACAAACTCCTCGCTGTCAGGGTATAGATTTTGGTTCATACAGCCAGTGACGTATTTTGGTGATAATTTCTTTAGGGGCCCTGTGTGTGAGTCAATATCAATGTCTTTCACTATAATTTGTGTAGGTAGTTATATTACTATGACACAGATGGCAATTGGGATAAGTGTCAGGGTCATTCATTGAATACAGGATGTTATTTTACAACGGTATTCAATCCGGCGGTCTGATGTTATATTACTACAGACTGACTGACTTTGGATGTTATACTACATCAAAAGTCAATGACAGATTATCAAATGTGTGCTAGAAATCAGTCTGTACTGATTCCCACCTTATGCCAGTCTGACAATGCATACAAATGGGGGTTGTTAAGGACCCTTACACACAGTATTACAAGCTGGCAGTGTGTGCTAAAAGTGTATCAATGATTATTCAAAACAACATTCAAAGTTTTCCCTATTCACTGGATTCTTTATTATCAGGACTTAATTATTGAAGCCCTTGTGGTACTAGAGGATATTACTCATAAATATCCAACTTTTCTGTCACCCACAGACAGTCAGTACCTCCCAACTATTATCTCAGAGCAAACGGGTAACGGGATAACTATTGATCCTTAACAATTGTACACAACAACTAAATAACACAAGTTTTTTTTCACTGTCCAAGCTACAATCCTTTTATTTCAAAAACTTCACATGTGAGTTACAACTTCTCTCAAACATGTGCTACGTCACTGCATTCCAAAGGGGGAGGTCATCACTTACATAGTTACATAGTTACATAGTTAGTACGGCTGAAAAAAGACACATGTCCATCAAGTTCAACCAAGGGAAGGGAAAAGGGAAGGAAAAATTTCTACACATAGGAGCTAATATTTTTTTGTTCTAGGAAATTATCTAACCCTTTTTTAAAGCCATCTACTGTCCCTGCTGTGACCAGCTCCTGCGGTAGACTATTCCATAGATTCTGTTAGGGATCTGCCAGGTACTTCATCTAGCTACACTCCTGGGATTAATCAATCCACACCTGAGGCCAGACCTGTTCGACTGACACCTTCTCCCACCAACCAGGGTGGCAGGCTCAGGAGTGGGAGAGCCTATTGCGGCCTGGTCTCTCGGAGTTAGCTCCGCCCCCTGCCCTTTATTACCTGCCCTGTGCTCTCCCTCAGTGCTTGTAATTCTTTTGGATTCCTGGCCCCACTGCTGCTTGCTCCAGCCTGCTTCTGCCGTGCTTCTGCCTTGCTGCAGTTCTGCTTGACCTGCTTTGCTTGCCCTGGCTTGCTTCTGTCTCCGTGTCCGCTCGGGTGTACTCACTTCGTCCTGGTCCTGACTGTTCGTTCGCCGCCCCGTTTCCTCGTGGCGTTCCGTGGCTACTGCCCCTTCCCTTGCGTGTTCCCTGTTTGTCTTCCTGTGCACTTAGCCAGCGTAGGGACCGCTGCCCAGTTGTACCTCGTCGCCTAGGGCGGGTCGTTGCAAGTAGGCAGGGACAGGGCGGTGGGTAGATTAGGGCTCACTTTCCCTTCACCTCCTTCCTGCCATTACATAATTACAAGCCCTTACCTAGTCTACCATTTCTCCTACGCTGACGCTATCATGGACCCCCTTGAGACCCTGACCCAGCAGATGCAGGGCCTCTCCCTACAGGTCCAGGCCCTGGCCCAAAGGGTCAATCAGGGTGACGCTGCTTTAGTGGTACCCCTCACCTCACCTCTAGAACCGGACCTCAAGTTACCTGACCGGTTTTCAGGGGACCGTAAGACGTTTCTCTCCTTCCGGGAGAGTTGCAGACTGTATTTCCGCCTAAAGCCCCACTCCTCAGGTTCCGAGAACCAGCGGGTGGGTATCATCATATCCCGACTCCAGGAAGGGCCCCAAGAGTGGGCCTTCTCCTTGGCTCCTGACGCCCCTGAACTTTCCTCTGTTGATCGTTTTTTCTCTGCCCTCGGACTCATTTACGACGAGACTGACAGGACTGCTTTAGCCGAGAGTCAGCTGGTGACCTTACGTCAGGGTAGAAGACCGGTTGAGGAATACTGTTCTGATTTTAGGAAGTGGTGCGTAGCTTCTCAGTGGAACGATCCGGCCCTAAGGTGCCAGTTTAGGTTAGGATTATCTGACGCCCTGAAGGATCTGCTGGTTAGCTACCCCTCGCCTGACTCCCTTGACCAGGTTATGGCCCTAGCAGTACGACTTGACCGACGTCTCAGGGAACGTCAGCTAGAACGCTTCAGTGTGCTCCCCTCTGACTTTTCTGCGATTCCCCCCGAGGTCCCGTCTCCTCGCCCCTCCACGGAGGACTCGGAGGTACCTATGCAACTCGGGGCCTCCATGTCCCCTCGACAACGTAGGGAGTTTCGCAGAATGAATGGTCTCTGCTTCTACTGTGGGGACGACAAGCATCTACTGAACACCTGTCCCAGGCGCAAGAATAAGAAGCCGGAAAACTTCCGCGCCTAAGTGATCATCGGGGAGGTCACTTGGGCGCACAGGTATTTCCCGTTAATGTGAAACGCAATAAAATTTTGCTTCCCTTTCAGGTCTCGTTTGCTGGCCGGTCTGCCACGGGCAGTGCTTTCGTGGATTCTGGCTCATCTGCTAATATCATGTCTGTGGAATTTGCTATGTCTCTAAAGATGCCTTGTATTGATTTACCTTATCCTATCCCTGTAGTAGGAATCGACTCAACACCCCTTGCTAATGGTTATTTTACTCAGCATACTCCTGTTTTTGAACTCCTGGTTGGCTCCATGCATTTGGAGCAGTGCTCTGTACTGGTGATGCAGGGATTATCGTCTGATCTGGTTTTAGGCCTTCCCTGGTTGCAGTTGCATAATCCCACATTTGATTGGAATACTGGGGATCTCACCAAATGGGGTAATGAATGTCTTATGTCATGTCTTTCTGTTAACTCTATTTCTCCCCGGGAGGAGGTAAACACACTTCCTGAGTTTGTTCAAGACTTCGCCGATGTGTTTTCTAAGGAGGCCTCCGAGGTGTTGCCCCCCCATAGAGATTACGATTGCGCTATCGATTTGGTGCCTGGTGCCAAGCTTCCTAAGGGTAGGATATTTAATCTTTCATGTCCTGAACGTGAAGCGATGAGGGTGTATATCCAAGAATGCCTGGCCAAGGGTTTCATTCGCCCCTCGACTTCTCCTGTAGGTGCTGGCTTCTTCTTCGTGGGGAAGAAGGATGGTGGTCTTAGGCCGTGCATTGATTATCGTAACCTGAATAAGGTCACCGTAAGGAACCAGTACCCACTTCCTTTGATTCCGGATCTTTTTAATCAGGTTCAGGGAGCCCAATGGTTTTCTAAGTTCGATCTACGGGGGGCATATAACCTTATCCGCATCAAAGAGGGGGATGAGTGGAAAACTGCGTTCAACACACCCGAGGGTCATTTCGAATACCTGGTCATGCCCTTTGGGTTGTGTAATGCCCCTGCTGTCTTCCAGAATTTTATTAATGAAATCCTGAGAGAGTACCTGGGTAATTTTCTTGTTGTGTACCTTGATGACATACTGGTGTTTTCCAAGGACTGGTCCTCCCACGTGGAGCATGTCAGGAAGGTGCTCCAGGTCCTTCGGGAGAATAATCTGTTTGCTAAGACTGAAAAATGTGTCTTTGGGGTACAGGAGATACCATTTTTAGGGCAAATCCTCACTCCTCATGAATTCCGCATGGACCCTGCCAAGGTTCAAGCTGTGGCGGAATGGGTCCAACCTGCCTCCCTTAAGGCGTTACAGTATTTTTTAGGGTTCGCCAACTATTACAGGAGATTTATTGCCAACTTCTCGGTCGTCGCTAAGCCTCTTACGGACCTTACCCGCAAGGGTGCCGATGTCCTCTATTGGCCCCCTGAGGCCGTCCAGGCCTTTGAGACTCTCAAGAAGTGCTTTATCTCGGCCCCCGTGCTGATTCAGCCCAACCAAGAGGAGCCATTTATTGTGGAGGTTGACGCTTCCGAGGTGGGAGTGGGGGCCGTCCTGTCCCAGGGTACCAGCTCCCTCACCCATCTCCGCCCCTGTGCTTACTTCTCTAGGAAGTTTTCGCCCACGGAGAGTAACTATGATATTGGCAACCGCGAACTTCTAGCCATTAAATGGGCTTTTGAGGAGTGGCGGCACTTCCTGGAGGGGGCCAGACACCAGGTAACGGTCCTTACGGATCACAAGAATCTGGTTTTCCTAGAATCGGCCCGGAGGCTTAATCCTAGACAAGCTCGGTGGGCACTATTCTTTACCAGATTTAATTTCTTGGTTACCTATAGGGCTGGGTCCAAGAATATTAAGGCTGACGCTCTGTCACGTAGTTTCATGGCCAATCCTCCTTCCGAGAAGGATCCCGCTTGTATTTTACCCCCTGGTATAATCGTCTCTGCCACGGATTCTGATTTAGCTTCTGATATCGCGGCTGATCAGGGTGCAGCTCCCGGGAACGTCCCTGGGGACAAACTGTTTGTTCCCCTGCAATACCGGCTGAGGGTACTCAGGGAAAACCATGACTCCGCTCTATCCGGTCATCCTGGCATCTTGGGCACCAAACACCTCATTACCAGAAACTATTGGTGGCCTGGGTTGCCTAAAGATGTTAGGGCTTACGTCGCCGCTTGTGAGGTTTGCGCTAGGTCCAAAACCCCTAGGTCCCGACCTGCGGGCCTACTACGTTCCTTGCCCATTCCCCAGAGACCTTGGACCCATATCTCCATGGATTTTATCACCGATTTGCCTCCATCTCAGGGCAAGTCGGTGGTGTGGGTGGTAGTCGACCGCTTCAGCAAGATGTGCCACTTTGTGCCCCTTAAGAAGCTACCTAACGCCAAGACGTTAGCTTCTTTGTTAATGAAACACATCCTGCGTCTCCATGGGGCCCCAGTCAATATCGTTTCTGACAGAGGGGTACAATTTGTTTCCTTATTTTGGAGAGCTTTTTGTAAAAAGTTGGAGATTGATCTGTCCTTCTCCTCCGCCTTCCATCCCGAAACCAATGGCCAAACGGAAAGGACCAACCAATCCCTGGAACAATATTTAAGGTGTTTCATCTCTGACTGTCAATTCGATTGGGTCTCATTCCTTCCCCTTGCTGAATTTTCCCTGAATAACCGGGTCAGTAACTCGTCAGGGGTCTCCCCGTTTTTCTGTAATTTCGGGTTTAACCCTAGGTTCTCCTCCGTCTCCCCTGGTTGTTCCAATAATCCTGAGGTAGAGGAGGTTCATCGGGAACTGTGCACTGTCTGGGCCCAGGTTCAGAAGAACCTAGAGGCGTCCCAGAGCGCACAAAAGATTCAGGCGGATAGTAGACGTTCTGCTAACCCCCGGTTTGTCGTCGGGGATTTGGTCTGGTTGTCGTCCAGGAACTTGCGCCTTAAGGTCCCGTCCAGGAAGTTTGCTCCCCGATTTATTGGACCTTATAAGATCATTGAAGTCCTCAACCCTGTATCCTTCCGTCTGGAGCTCCCCCCATCCTTTCGCATACATGACGTCTTCCATGCCTCCCTCCTTAAACGCTGCTCCCCGTCCTGGTCCCCCTCGAGGATACCTCCTGTTCCCGTTCTCACCCCTGAGGGGGTGGAATTCGAGGTGGCCAAGATTATGGACAGTAGGATGGTCCAGGGCTCCCTCCAGTACCTGGTCCATTGGAGAGGATACGGGCCGGAGGAGAGGACTTGGGTACCTGCCCGTGATGTTCACGCTGGGGTATTGATCAGGAGGTTCCACCTCCTCTTCCCCACTAAACCGGGTCCCCTTAGTAAGGGTCCGGTGGCCCCTCATAAAAGGGGGAGTACTGTTAGGGATCTGCCAGGTACTTCATCTAGCTACACTCCTGGGATTAATCAATCCACACCTGAGGCCAGACCTGTTCGACTGACACCTTCTCCCACCAACCAGGGTGGCAGGCTCAGGAGTGGGAGAGCCTATCGCGGCCTGGTCTCTCGGAGTTAGCTCCGCCCCCTGCCCTTTATTACCTGCCCTGTGCTCTCCCTCAGTGCTTGTAATTCTTTTGGATTCCTGGCCCCACTGCTGCTTGCTCCAGCCTGCTTCTGCCGTGCTTCTGCCTTGCTGCAGTTCTGCTTGACCTGCTTTGCTTGCCCTGGCTTGCTTCTGTCTCCGTGTCCGCTCGGGTGTACTCACTTCGTCCTGGTCCTGACTGTTCGTTCGCCGCCCCGTTTCCTCGTGGCGTTCCGTGGCTACTGCCCCTTCCCTTGCGTGTTCCCTGTTTGTCTTCCTGTGCACTTAGCCAGCGTAGGGACCGCCGCCCAGTTGTACCTCGTCGCCTAGGGCGGGTCGTTGCAAGTAGGCAGGGACAGGGCGGTGGGTAGATTAGGGCTCACTTTCCCTTCACCTCCTTCCTGCCATTACAGATTCACAGTTCTCAATGTAAAGAAGCCTTGTCGCCTCTGCAGCTTGAACCTTTTTTTCTCCAGACGGAGGGAGTGCCCCCTTGTTTTTTGAGGGGGTATTACAAGGAACAGGATTTCACCATATTTTTTGTATGCGCCATTAATATATTTATATAAGTTAATCATGTCCCCCCTTAGTCGTCTTTTTTCAAGGCTAAATAGGTTTAATTATTTTAATCTTTCCTCATAACTTAGATTCTCCATGCCCCTAATTAGCTTCGTTGCTCTTCTTTGTATTTTTTCCAACTCCAGGGCATCCGTTCTATGAACTGGAGCCCAGAACTGGACTGCATATTCTAGATGAGGCCTCACTAATACTTTGTAAAGTGGTAATATTACATCCCTGTCCCGCGAGTCCATGCCTCTTTTAATACACCACAATATCCTGCTGGCCTTTGAAGCAGCTGATTGACACTGCATGCTGTTATTGAGTTTATGATTTACAAGTACACCCAGATCCTTCTCAACAAGTGAATCCGCCAGTGTAGCTCCCCCTAGGACATATGATGCATGCAGGTTGTTGGTACCCAGATGCATAACTTTACATTTATCTACATTAAACTTCATCTGCCAAGTGGACGCCCAAACACTTAGTTTGTTTAAATCTGCCTGCAATTCATGAACATCTTCCATAGACTGAACTATATTACATAGCTTGGTGTCATCTGCAAAAATAGAAATAGTGCTATTAATCCCTTCCTCTATATCATTAATAAATAAGTTGAATAATAGTGGTCCCAGCACTGAACCCTGGGGTACACCACTTATTACCGGGGACCATTCAGAGTAGGAATCATTGACCACAACTCTCTGGATACGGTCCTTGAGCCAATTCTCAATCCAATTACAAACTATATTTTCTAAACCTATAGTCCTTAATTTACCCATTAGGCGTCTATGGGGGACAGTGTCAAATGCCTTTGCAAAGTCCAAAAACACTAAATCCACAGCGGCCCCTCTGTCTAGACTTCTGCTCACCTCTTCATAAAAACAGATTAGGTTAGTTTGACAACTTCTGTCCTTAGTAAAACCGTGCTGGCTGTCACTTATAATGCTATTTATTGTCACATAATCCTGTATATAGTCCCTCAATAGCCCCTCAAACATTTTCCCCACGATGGATGTTAAGCTTACTGGTCTATAATTACCTGGGGAAGACCTAGAGCCCTTTTTGAAAATAGGCACCACATTTGCCCTGCGCCAGTCCCTTGGCACTATACCAGTCACTAGAGATTCTCTGAATATTATGAAAAGGGGGACAGAAATAACTGAACTAAGCTCTTTAAGAATTCTAGGGTGTAACGCATCTGGTCCCGGGGCCTTGTGCACATTTATTTTATTTAATATAGCTTGGACCATCTCTACATTCATCCAATTCAGTATATCAACTGATATATTAACAGCACTGGCACCGGCTACATCAGCTGCTCCTTCTTCAGTTGTATATACAGAGCTAAAGAACCCATTTAGTAACTCTGCCTTCTCTTGATCCCCTGTGATCAACTCCCCATTACCACTCTCTAGGGGTCCTACATGTTCAGAACTGGGCTTTTTTGCATTTATATGCTTGAAGAATTTTTTAGGATTTGTTTTACTATCCTTGGCCACCTGCCTTTCATTTTGTATTTTTGCTAATTTTATTACATTTTTACAGATTTTATTAAGCTCTTTATATTTTACAAAGGCTACAGCTGTACCCTCAGATTTGTATTTTTTAAATGCCCTTTTTTTGTCATGTATTGCCCCTTTCACAGAAGGTGTAAGCCATGTGGGGTTTAATTTGAGTCGTTTATACTTGTTACCTATAGGAATACATTTTGCACTATAATAACTCAAAGTAGATTTGAAAATCTCCCATTTATCATTTGTTCCATTATTTGACATTAGTTCTTCCCAGTCTATATCCTGAATTGCCGCCCTCATCCTGGGGAAATTGGCTTTCTTAAAATTAAATGTTTTTGCCCTCCCAGCCTGCGTTTGTTTTTTACAGTATAGGTAAAATGTAACTATATTATGATCACTGTTACCGAGGTTTTCACGAACATTGACATTCCCAACAAGATCTGCATTATTAGAAATGACCAGATCCAACAGAGCTTCACCTCTAGTCAGGTCTTCCACAAACTGGCCCATAA
Source organism: Rhinoderma darwinii (assembly GCF_050947455.1). Taxonomy (NCBI): domain Eukaryota; kingdom Metazoa; phylum Chordata; class Amphibia; order Anura; family Rhinodermatidae; genus Rhinoderma; species Rhinoderma darwinii. Next base: position 51,330,243 of record NC_134690.1, on the reverse strand, counting down.
AATTTTCCTGCAACAGGTTGAGGAAATGTCTCCCCTTTGCAGTTGAAGCCGAACCATGACACCAATTAATATCCCGGAAATTAAAATCTCCCATTATCACTACAGTACCCGCTTGTGCAGCCTGCTCCATCTGTTTATATATCTGACCTTCCATCTCCTCAGTTATATTGGGGGGTCTATAGATTACACCAAAAGTAATTTTTTCAGTGTTTACCTCCCTTTCTAGTTCCACCCACAAGGTTTCAACCTCCTCACAGTATTCACCCACTATTGTCTCTTTCACACTCGCCTTCATATCACTTCTCACATACAGACATACACCACCACCTTTCCTATTTGTCCTGTCTTTCCGAAAAAGTGTAAAACCCTGTAGATTTACAGCCCAGTCATGTGAAGAGTCCAGCCATGTTTCAGCAACACCAACTATATCTATGTTTTCTTCCAGTATCAAGGCCTCCAGCTCCCCTATTTTGCTTGCTAGACTTCTGGCATTTGTGAACATACACTTTAACTTGCCTGTCAGTTTTTCACTTTTATTATCAGAAATGTGATTTGACATTAATTGGGCCTTTTTATTTACACTGATGTTTTGTAACGAAAGGATCTCCTTATCTTGTTGTCTAGTCCTCTCCCCACATTCTGTTTCTCCCCCCACCAATATAGTCTGACCCCTCTCTAACCTGGCTACCCCTTTTTTTTCTACATTGACCTAGTTTCCTCAGCCCTAGTTTAAATACTCCGCCACCCCAGCTAGAATTCTCTCCCCCAGCACAGCGGACCCCCTTCCATTTAGGTGCAAATCATCTGCAGAATACAGTTTGTACCCCAATGAAAAGTCAGCCCAGTGCTCTAGGAACCCAAATCCTTCTCCTCTACACCAAGACTTCAGCCATGCATTTAACTCCCTGAGCTCCCGCTGTCTTTCCTGTGATGCGCATGGCACAGGCAGTATTCCTGAGAATACAACCTTGGAGGTCCTTCCCTTCAGCTTGTAGCCTAGTTCTTTAAAATTATTCTTAAAGCTCCTCCACCTACCATTTATTCTGTCGTTGGTAGCGACATGGACCACGACAGCTGGATCATCACCAGCCCCTCCCAGCAATTTGTCCACCCGTTCCACCACATGCCGAACCCTGTCACCAGGGAGACAGCAAACCATTCGGTTGAGGTGGTCTTGGCGACAAATTATTCTATCCGTCTTCCTGATTATAGAATCCCCTACGACTATCAATTGTCTTGGCTTACCTGCATTACCGTCCCGCCGACTACTAGCTGGGCTGTTCTCCCGGCTGTTAGGGAGATCAGTATCCACTAGGGCTGCCATTTCTGAGACTGACACCCTCGCATCATCACCCAACTTGGCAATTTTGCCTGGAATGTCAGAAACCGGATTGGCCTTCCTTTTCTTTGACCCCTTTCTACTGCCCCTAACTACATTAACCCAGCTACTTACCTGATCCTGCTCACCCATGTCTACACCCTCCAGTTCTAACCCACTAACTGCATGCTCTGTGAGCAGCAAGCTCCGCTCAAAATTGTCTATCCTCCTCAGTGTTGCATTCTGCTCCTCCAGATCTCTAATACGAGCTTCCAGGTGAACAACATGCTCACATCTGCCACAGAGATATTCACCCTGGAACTACGGCTCCAGTCGTGCATACATATGGCAAACTGTGCACTGAAGAAAACCTCCAATCTTGCTATCCATTATCCAAGTTACAAAAAAAACCAGCGAACAGGTGTTAATCAAAAAGAAAAAGAAGTAGAAGAGCACTTACTTGGGCTTTAACTCCTCTTTTGAACTCCGGTTTTTGGAACTCCACTTGATATACAAACCACTTGTTGTTTCAAGCCACAGAGCAGGCTCTACAGAGTAGTGAGGCCTGATTTATAGCACCTGGTAGCAGCTAACCCCTCCCCCTTACTCAGCTACTCAGGAAGGAAACTGCAAGGGAAAAGTTATCACAACTTTTTCTGGTTAACAATGTAATTGCCGGCAAAAATTCTCTCATGCCTTTCATATCAACAACTCAAGATCACGTATGCACCTGCAATCTTTCATCACACAAAAAGTTTCAACATACCTTTTTTGGATCGATCCTTTCATACCATTACTGGATAAAGTGCCCCGTCCAGACGATGTGACGTCATGACAGCTAAATTCCAAGGCTTACGCAATACATGTGTAAATGATGTAACAATAAGCTCCTTACCTACCGCGTGTTTACCAGACCACTCCAGCGAGAGCTTATCAGATGTGCACTCTCCCGGGTTTTTTCGGCACCATTACTGTTGTGGAAGTCAATGGCTCAAAATGTATTAGACTGAAATTTAGACGAGTGTTCCAACCGACACTCACGCCAGGAACTTTATCCAGCATTCTAATCAGGAGATTTCATATCGATATGAGAGACGAGGAATAACACACAGACAATGTTCATATGCTCAAAATACTCCTCTGCGGTTTATTGCCAAACTCAATTACAATAATATCATTCAAAAGGGGGGTAGGCTTGAGGTTAACCAATCAGAGGCAATGTGACAGTAACTCTTATTTAGCCAATAGAATACCATGAGAATATTTCAAATTAATTATTACAATTCTTCATTAAAATGCTGACATCAGGTAACACCTGGAGACAGGCATACAATAGAGTGGTGTTAGCTGTTCTTTCCCATAGAGGGAGTTTGTTGCGATAACGAGAAAAAAAACTTGCAATTCTGATAGCTTTATGTCTGGGCGTTCAGCCAACCCGCTAGCAATGGATGCATGAAGGCCACACAAAAAAACACATAGAGATAAACATTTCTTTGAGACTTGAGCAGAACTATGTAGAGGAAAGGTCATTCAAATAATAGAGAATACATATCTTCATAATTCGGCATCCTGCTTGATAATTCAAAATGTAATTTAATACAGAGAATATAAGCAAATTGACCATCCGTCACAATAGTTATCTATGACGCTAGGAGTCCCTGTCTCTCCGTGGGAATACCGTCCCGTACTGTAATCATGTTTTCAGTACGAGACCTGGGCCATAAATAACTATGTTGCTAGGAGCCCGGCTCCCTGAATTGTGTTTGGTCCGGGAAATACAGTCGACATACGGTCCGTATAACACAGACCGAACACGAACATTTGAATAAGGCCACTTCAGAAGTGGCGTATTTGTCTCCTGTTTCTGGTGCGGATTGCACACTGAAAATTCACTACAAATTACAATATAAGGCTATACTCAACGAACATGTGCGAAATTGGCCATTAAAAATGGCTGTTTTTCACTTCCAATTTGCACACGTGTGGGACCCATTTTCACGGATCCCTCTTAGACTTGAGTCTATTGAGGGATTTGTAAAAACAGACATAAATAAGACATGTCCTATTTTTTCAGGGCCCTTCACATAGTCCATTAAAACAACGGCCATGTGAATAGCCCCATAGAAATACATGCAACCATGTGACAGCCGTCAAAAGAACGGCTGTCACACGGACAATTAAGGCTATGTTCACACGCTGTGTTTCCAGCCGTTTTAAGGGGGTAAACGCCTCGAAAAATGCCTGAAAAAACAGAAGCTGAACGCCTCCAAACATCTGATTTCAAAGGGAATAACGGTGTTTCGTTTAGACGGGACATTTTTTTATACAGCCGTTTTTGGAGCCGGTTTTCATTGTGTCAATAGAAAACAGCTCAAAAAAATGCCTAAAAAAAAACGGTCGATGCTTTAAAAACGGCTGAAAATCAGAGGCTGTTTTTCCTTGAAAAACAGAGGCTGTTTTTCCTGCATTTTATATGCTCCGTATTTTACAGCCAATTTTACTTTAGCGTGTGAACATAGGGCTTATTCGGACAAACGTTTTAAGCTAACTCATGTGGATGGGGTTTTCAAAACCCCATGCACATGCAGTAGAAAAAAATCTGCATGGAATTTAGGACAGGTGCTGATTGTTATATTTAAATTGCAGAATTGGAACGTATTTTACCCTTTACAATGCAAAGGGTTAATTTGCTGCAAATCCCTAGCAAAATCTGTAAGGCTACATGCACACGTTGAGGAATTTGGTGCAGAAAATCTGCATCAAAACCACAGGTAAATGCAGGTAATTCTGTAGGTAAAATCCACACCTGAGGACTTGTCCACACAGAGCAGAATTGCTGCAGAAAATTTCTGCAGCAATTCCGTTGAAAGCAGCAGACTTTCCTCTGTGGAAAAAACGAACCATTTCCTGCGTTTTTGACTACAGAAAATGGTGCGTATTTTGCTGCATTTTTCACAATGCTGGGAGAAGGTGACATGTCCTCTGAAAAACGCATCAATTCAGTCCACTTTCCGCAGCATGAACTGGCATGCTGCGGTCTGAAAAATACGCACCGCAGGTAAATTTCTGCTCTGAATTTTTATGCAGCGTGTGGATGAGATTTGTTAAATCTCATCCACTTTGCTGCTACTGTATTCTGCTGCATATTTTCCGTCTTCAATTCCGGACGGAAAAAACACCGCAATTCCGCAACGTGTGCTCCTGAGTTTCAGACGTTTTTTAATTGACTTGCGTTTTTCGCTGTGTTTTTTTACAGCCGTTTTTGGAGCTGTTTTTCTATAGAGTCAATGAAAAACGGCTCAAGAAGTGACATGCACTAATTTTTCGTTGGCATTTTTTTTTACGGGGCCGTTTTTCAAAATGGCCTCGTAAAAAAACGCCCTGTCGGAACAGAACACTGTTTTTCCCATTGAAATCAATGGGCAGATGTTTGAAGGCGTTCTGCTTCCGATTTTTAAGCTGTTTTTTGGCCGTTTATGCCCCGAAAAACATCCAAAAATAGCCAGTGTGAACATACCCTAAGGGTATGTTCACACACACTAATTACGGACGTAATTCGGGCATTTTTGCCCCGAATTACGTCCGAAAAATGCGGCTTGAAAGCGTTGGCAAACATCTGCCCATTGAAAGCAATGGGCTGACGTTTGTCTGTTCACACGAGGCGTATATTTACGTGCCGCTGTCAAATGACGGCGCGTAAATAGACGCCCGCGTCAAAGAAGTGACCTGTCACTTCTTGGGGCGTAATTGGAGCCGTTATTCATTGACTCCAATGAAAAGCAGCGCCAATTAAGTCCGTAATGGACGCGGCGTTCAAGCGCCTGCACATGCCATTACGGCTGAAATGACGGGGCTGTTTTCTCCTGAAAACAGCACTGTAATTTCGGCCGTTACAGACGCTGCCGTGTGAACATATCCTAATAGTGCATTCTTAGGTGCAGTTTTTACATTTTGATGTGGAAATACAGTGCAGGTTTTATGCTGATTTGTTATGTTTGATTTTTTTTTAAATTGGTCAGATACAATTTGCAAGCGGAAACACAAGATGAATTGACATGCTGTGGATTTTAAAATACATACCGCAGGTCAATTTATATGCAGAAAAAAATCTGCAACGTGTAGATGAGATTTCTTGATAATACATGTGGCAAATCCGCATGTAATACGCATCGTGTGCATTTGGCCTAACAGAGGTTTTTTGTAACTCACCCTATGGCCCCGTTCACACGTGTTCGATTTCATACAGATTGCGATGACAATCTGCATCCCATGCATATGAGGCAACCCAGTTCAGATGCGGAGAAACATTTTCCATGTGCGTTTTTGTCCGCACCATGAAAAGAAATCCAGCACAGTAACATGTTACTTATTTTGCACGGAAAAGGCGCGGATAAACAACTTTGAATGACAATGGGACTAATTCTCGTGTAAATCTGCTGCACACTTGTGGCACATCTGCGTCAGAAATCCAGGGGTAAGCCTCAGATTTTTTCTGCGTAAAAACACATTGGACTTTAAGGGCATGACCACACGTAGCGGAATTGCTCTGGAATTCCGCTGCGGACAGTCCGCAGCGGAAATCCGCAGCATACACGTTTCTCCATTGCCTTCCACAGCTTTTTAGCTGTGTTCGTTTACACGTTGCGGACAATTCCGCTGCGTAGCATAGGCTGCGGTGCGGAATTTGGTGTCCGCAGCATACAATGGTTGTTGCGGACGTGTAGCGGACTTGTTGCGGACTCATTGCGGAATTTCTCCATTGACTTCAATGGAGAGTCAAAATTTCCGCAATGAAGTCCGCAGATGTTATGTAGATGTTGTGTGCTGCGGAGCGTATTGGTTTTACTAACATGACATTTCTTCATTCTGGCTGGACCTATGTATTGAGGAAGTCAATGGGGCTCCCGTAATTACAGGTGACTACGTTTGTGCACCCGTAATTACGGGAGCGTTGCTAGGCGACGTCAGTAAATAGTCACTGTCCAGGGCGCTGAAAGAGTTAAACGATCGGCAGTAACTGTTTCAGTACCCTGGACAGTGACTTCCGATCACAATATACATCAACCTGTAAAAAAACTAGAAGTTCATACTTACCGAGAACTCCCTGCTTCTTCCTCCAGTCCAGCCTCCCAGGATGACGTTTCAGTCCAAGTGACGGCTGCAGCCAATCACAGGCTGCAGCAGTCACATGGACTGCCGCGTCATCCAGGGAGGTCGGGCTGGATGGCGAGAGAGGGACGCGTCACCAAGACAACGGCCGGGTAAGTATGAATTTATTTCTACTTTTACTAGGGAAAGTGCTGTCCCTTCTCTCTATCCTGCACTGATAGAGAGAAGGGAAGTACTTTCACCTCAATACGCAACGGCCAGTCCGCATCAATTTAATGCCCATTTTAGGCAAAGCCGCAACAGAATCTGCCACTCAGATTCTGTGCGGCATTGATGCGGACAGTTGCGGAAGAAATACGCCACGTCTGGGCATGCCCTAATGGCGATGTAAGAAATATAGTGCTCCTTATATCCTCACAAGCGCTTTCCCCTCTCTTAACGCCCCCTTTACATAGTTTTATTGGCCTACGTTAATCGTAGAGAAAATCTCTGAACGTACAATATAAACAACATAAACCATAATTCACAGGGCTCCATTATGTTGTTTTAGCCTACGGCAGGCCGGTAGACGTCGGTATACCTTATCTTTGAAGGATGGAATAGCGTAGTAGACTCTGCTATTCCATCCTGAGAGATCCCACAAAAAAACGTATACCGCTCCTGACATTATTATGTGGACAGTGACGTCCGTAGCTTCCCAATGCCGCAGTTCCCAGACAGAGCATCACAAGTGCTCTACCCGTGGACTTTGTCCCTGGGAAAGTTTCTGACATCACTGTCCATATATGTAAAGGGACGTCAGGGGATTCTCCAGGGCCAGAATCCCTGGCCAGAGCGTTGCGTTGTGTACTCAGGCTTTGTAAAGCTTCTGACGTCACTTTACGTACATGGACATCAGGAATAGCGCTGAGTCCCTGGGCAGCTCTGCCCGTGGGTTCCAGCCCTGGGAAAGCTCCTGTCAACACTGTCAATTTGTGGACAGTGACTTCAGGATTTTCTCCAGGACCATTCCCCTGGGTGACGTATCCCACTGTATGCCATACAAGGGGATATGTTTTGGCTAAATAGAACAAAATCCAGAGCATTAACCGGTCACTGCCTGCTCCATGGTTTCATTCACTGTAATTGACATCAGCACCAAAATCAGTTAATGCGTATAACGTACAAACATGAGCACCACACTTTCCATTGCCCAAACATGGTAATGGACGGGGGGCCCAGACAACTTAACAAGTTCTTGGTCACAAGGATGGCTCTATAGTTTTAGATTGTATCTGTACTATACAGTAAGGTTTCTGGATGAATATGTAGCCAAACTTTTATGATCCATCCACTAAGGGCCAGATTAAAACAGAGGCAAATGCCCTAGAGCCTCCTCCATCTTATCCTCTTTCCTGACAAAGTGCTTGGCATTGAGCAAAAACTTTTGAATTTATCCGAGTTGTGCCAATCATTAAGACTCCAACATGGTGAACATAGATTGACTTTTGATGATATCTCATGTACTTGTATTGTAGCTTTGTATCAGTCCCATAAGGATTACCCCTTCCCTGAATGAAGACCTAGTGGCAATCTTCTGAATGCCATGGATCTTGCAGCTGAAAACCCCGATAATCAGCTGTTATCACCAGGGAAGCTATGGTGGTCACACATTGTGGTATGCCAGAGAGTTCGGGGCAAAGCCTTCGTCTTGGGAAAATTATAACTTTGGGTGGAAACACACGCCAGGGTAGATGCAGTTAGTGTGGTTCCTTTCATTATGGGTTTGTTACTTTTGTGTTCCTTTGGCATGGCTGTATACCTGTGATACACTGCTTGGCACTAATACACTTTATGTTATGTATTGCTTTACATGAACTCTATTTATGAGGGATCTTGTAAACTTGGTTGTTTAGATACTTTTGTAACATGACCTAGGAATATTGTCTTATTCTAGTAGTGGAACTCATTTTTAATTGTATTTTACTGATTCATTGATGTACATAAAGACTAAATCCACTTTTTTTTTTTTCATTTTGTTGGCTTGTTGAGCACTAGATTTCTTACTTAACATGTTGTGAATTTTGAGTGTAGTCCTGTAATAGTGCTGCTGTAATGACAGGGATAGGGAAACAGACAAGTGAGCCCTAATCTACCCGCCACTCAGTCCCTGCCTACTTGCAACGACCCGCCCTAGGCGACGGGGTACAACTGGGCGACGGTCCCTACACTCAGTAAGTGCACGACAGACAACCAGACAAGGAAACACAGAACAAAGGGAAACGGGGCAGTTGCCCACGGCAACACCGTGAGCAACAAGAGAAGTAAACGAGCCGAGTCAAACCAGGAGTGTACGAGGTACCAAACGCAGAGCAGAAGAGTAGTCAGTAAGCCAGGGTCATATGAAGCAGGGTCAAATAGTACAGAAGCTGCAGCAGGGCCAGGAAACCAACAGAGAAGAATCACAAGCAAGGAGGAACAGGAAAGGCAGGTATAAATAGACAGAGGGCGGGAGCTAGCTCCGTCTGGCCAGGCTGCGATAGGCTCTCCCACTCCTAAGCCTGCCATCCTGAATGGTGGAAGATGGAGTCAGTCTCACAGACATAGAAGCAGGTGCAGACTGATTACCTATGGGCGTGGATACAGAAGCTGTGCCTGGCAGATCCTTAAAGGGAATGTGTTGCCAGAAAAACATGTTTTTTTTTTTTTAATTAAACATTTAGTGTGTAGGTGATTAAACATTGTTCAAATTTTTTTTATTTTTTTCAAGAGTCAGGAAATATTATAAATTAATTCTAATTTATAATATTTCCCATTGCTGGTCACTAGATGGAGCTATTCCCAAAATTGCAGCATTGCATGTGGTAAAGCAACCACATTGCTTTATGCTGCAAAATTGGGTAAAAAGCCCTCGCTCTAATGAGCTCTCAGCATCCCCCCCTCCTTTATCCTGGCTAGTGCCGTGATAAACGATGGGTTTGAACGGTCTAACCTCCTACACTGTGTGTCGCCATTTTTTGAGCTAACACACAGTGTAGTAGGTTTACATACAGTAGTAAACGTACACAAACACGAACATACATAGAAATCTCTTACCTGCTCCTGCCGCGGCTCCCTCCGGCCCGTCCGCTCCGTCTGCTGCCGCTGGTCCAAGTGCACAAGTCCGGAAGCCGCGACCGGAAGTAGTAATCTTACTGTCCGGCCGCGACTTCCGGTCCACAGGAAAATGGCGCCGGACGGCGCGCATTTCAAATTGGACTGCGTGGGAGCAGCGCATGCGCAGTTCCCACACAGACGGCGTACATGTCAGTGGATGGAACGGGCCCCGTTCGCAGTCCCTATGGGACTGTGGCTGCCGTATTCCATGTCTGTATGTGTCGTTAATCAACACATACAGAAATGGAAAAAAAAATGGCAGCCCCCATAGGGAAGAAAAAGTGTAAAAATAAGAAAAAGTAAAACACAAACACACAAATAAATATAAACGTTTTTAATAAAGCACTAACATCTTTAACATATTAAAAAAAAAATGTGATGACACTGTTCCTTTAACAGCTGCTGTGTAGATATACACATTGTCATAATATGGTTAAGACTGGATTATATTACATGTGTAAATACCTCATGATAGATATACAGTATATAACTTTTATTTTTTATTTGCAAATATACAGGAGTACCGGTCAAGGGGCCCCCACTCAACGATGTCCATATGCCTTAACCCGTTAGTGACCGGCCCATCGTGTTTCTACGTCGGTCACTAACGGGCCTTATTCTGATGCCATAGACTTTTTACGTCGCGGCATCGGAATAAGTTTACAGAGCAGGGAGCTGTCAGATCTCCCTGCTCTCAGCTGCTAGAGGCAGCTGAGGGCTGGGAGCGTCCCTGCTCTGCCGTGTGAGATCGATATTAGTATCGATCTCACACGTTTAAGCCCTCAGATGCGGTGCTCAATAGCGAGCACCGCATCTGAGTGGTTTTGGAGAGAGGGAGGGAGCTCCCTCTCTCTCCCACCGACACCCGGCGATACGATCGCCGAGTGTCTGTGTCTCTAATGGCAGCCGGGGGTCTAATAAAGGCCCCCAGGCTGCCTGGAGTGAATGCCTGCTAGATCATGCCGCAGGCATGACCTAGCAGATGCCTGTCCGTTTTAAACGGACAGGCAGTAATACACTGCAATACAAAAGTATTGCAGTGTATTATAAATGCGATCGCAGTATCGCATATTATAGTCCCCTAATGGGACTAGTAAAAAAGTGAAAAAAAAGTTTAATAAAGTTAATTTAAAAAAAAAATTGAAAAAAATGAAAAACCCAGCTTTTCCCCTTACAAACTGCTTTACTATTAAAAAAACAAAATAAAGTTAAAAAGTTACACATATTTGGTATCGCCGCGTCCGTAACGACCCCGACTATAAATCTATTACATTATTTAACCTGCACGGTGAACGCCGTAAAAAAAATAATAAAAAACGATGGAAAAATTGCTGTTTTCTGTGAATACTGACTTAAAAAAAATGTAATAAAAAGTGATTAAAAAGTCGCATCTACTCCAAAATGGTACCAATAAAAACTACAAGTCGTCCCGCAAAAAAAAAGCCCTCATACAACCGCATCGGCGAAAAAATAAAAACGTTACGGCTCTTCAAATATGGAGACACAAAAACAAATCATTTAGAAAAAAAAGCGTTTTTACTGTGTAAAAGTAGTAAAACATACAAAAACTATACAAATTTGGTATCGTTGCAATCGTAACAACCCACTGAATAAAGTTATTGTGTTATTTATACCACACGGTAAACGGCGTAGATTTAGGACGCAAAAAAGAGTGGCGAAATTTCAGATTTTTTTCTATTCCCTCCCCAAAAAAAGTTAATAAAAGTTAATCAATAAATAATATGTACCTCAAAATGGTGCTATTAAAAAATACAACTTGTCCCGCAAAAAAACAAGACCTTATACAGCTATGTCGACGCAAAAATAAGAAGGTTATAGCTCTTGAAATGCGACGATTCAAAAACGTAAAAAATAGCTTGGTCATTAAGGTCCAAAATAGGCTGGTCATTAAGGGGTTAATAGGTCCTATGGACAGGGGTTATCCATTTAAGGATATATGCAATAAAATACACCATTATATACAACCTTTTCTTAACGATTATCCTTAAAATTAATTGCACTAACTATACACACACAGTACTGATTTAAGGACACTTTTTTTATTTTTATCTTTTATTAAAATATTTTTTCAGGAAAGTACACCCTGAAGATCATACATAAAGCTCTACATTGGTTAACTTTAACCCCTTCCCGCACCTTGCCGTTAATGCACGTCAATGTGTGCAGTTAGTTCGTGCAACTTGACGGGCATTAACGTCTGCACTTTATGAGTTAAGCGGCGGTTAACTTTACAGTCTGTCTGCCAGGCCATACAGGTGGCATCCCACCGACAAAGCAGAAATGCTGCAGTACTGGGGATTGGTCCTAAATATGGGCCTAACGAAGAAGCCATCGGTGAGGGCCTATTGGTCCACAGATATTTTGTACCACTGCCCCTTATACCGCATCACAATGCCCAAGGCTCGTTTTGAGGCAATCCAAAAATTCTTTCATTTCAATGATAATTCCCAGTGCCCCCCCCCCCCAGAATGACCCAAATTTCGATCGACTCTATAAAATTAGACCCCTTATTTCCCATTTGGCCCAAACATTTGCATCGTCCTATACCTCAGGAACAGAAATTGCCATTGACGAGTCCCTGGTGCATTTCAAGGGAAGGGTGAAGTTCAGGCAGTATTTGCCCAACAAACATGCCAGGTATGGCATCAAGATCTATAAGTTGTGTGAGTCCGAGTCGGGCTACACACATATTTTTAGAATATATGAGGGAAGGGACAGTCAGATTGAGCCCCCAAACTGTCCACCTGTCCTGACCACAACTGGGAAGATTGTCTGGGACCTCCTGCACCCACTGTTTAATCAGGGGTACCACTTGTATATAGACAACTGGTACACAAGTGTACCCCTGTTCAAATGCCTGGCGGAGCAAAAAACAGTGGCGTGTGGGATGGTCCGCAAAAACCAGAGACAGCTCCCAAAAACACTTCTAGGCCAACCCCTGCAGCGTGGGGAGAGCAGGGCGCCCCATAGTGAAGGGGTCCTTTTTTTAATATTCAGGGACAAGAAGGATGTCCTAATGCTGACATCCATTCATGACGGCACCTGCTCCATTGTCCCTGTGCGTGGTGAAACACCCACCACCGCGTCACGGCCTGTCTGCATCCAGGCCTATAACAAATACATGTGGGGAGTGGACCTTTCTGACCAGATGCTCAAGCCGTACAATGCCATGCGCAAATCAAAAATTGGTACAAAAAATTGCGGGGTACTTTGTCCAAATGGCATTGTACAACTCCTTTATAATATACAGGAGCACTGGTCAGGAGGGGACATACCTGGAGTACCAGGAGAAGGTAATCAAATCCCTTCTCTTTGGGAATGTGGCAGAGGTAGGGGAAAGTTCTACCTCTGGAAGTAGTGATGTCCCCAGGATAGTTCCAGGGCAGCACTTTCCTGGTGAAGTGCCGTCCACAGAAGAAAAAAAAAGCGCCCACAGAAAAGGTGTCGTGTCTGTGCCAAAAAAGGCAAAAGAAGAGACACAACATACCAGTGTAACACCTGTCCCACCCACCCTGGACTATGTATAAAGTAGTGCTTCCAAATATATCACACCTCTCGAGTTCTAAATTAAATTTGTATCTGCCCATTATAATTATCGTCCCTTTCATTTACAATTACCTTACCATAACCATTTCACCATTTAAAAATTGAACATCCCCTCCATAACAAAACTAAAAATACCCATTATACCCCTAGATGAATACCTAGGATTTGTAATACCGTGTAGTATCTGCACAATTTTTTAGGCCTATGCAAGCATGACATCTGCCCAAAAATCATCCAAGTAAAATAAGGTCTCAAAATCCTTGTGGTGTTCCAATACTTTCTTTCCCTGCCATATGTCCAGCAACAGTAGATTAGGGCCAAGTTGGGGGTATTTCTAAACTCGAAATAGCATGATAAATATTGAGGTGCTTTTCTTCACTTGCATGCTCTGTGTCTGAAAAATCTGTCCTATAAATTAAGCATTTGTGAATTTTTTTTTATTAATTTTGTTCACCCCAGATTTCCACAGACTGCAAAAAAACTGTGCGGTCAAAAAAGTGATGGCACCCCTAGATAAATTACTTGAGGGGTGTAGTATTCGAAATGGGGTAATTTCTTGGTGTTTTCCATCATTATGGGGGCTCAGAGTCTCTTCAAAGATCAAATGGGGCCGTTGAACCAATCATGCAAAACTTGGGCCCTGAAAATCTAAGGCTGGGTTCACACAACCTATTTTCAGGCGTAAACGAGGCGTATTATGCTTCGATTTATGCCTGAAAATACGGCTCCAATACGTCGGCAAACATCTGCCCATTCATTTGAATGGGTTTGCCGACGTACTGTGCAGACGACCTGTAATTTACGCGTCGTCGTTTGACAGCTGTCAAATGACGACGCGTAAAATGACTGCCTCGTCAAAGAAGTGCAGGACACTTCTTTGGACGGAATTTGAGCCGTTCTTCATTGAATTCAATGAAGAACAGCTCAAAATTACGGCCGTCAAAGACGCCTCGCATAGTACGAGCACTTACGTCTTAAATGACGGAGCTGTTTTCTCCTGAAAACAGCTCCGTAATTTCAGACGTAAATGCAGTTTACGTGTGCACATACCCTTAGGCTGCTCCTGAAATTCCAGGCACTGCCATGTGCCCACACAACATATTTGGACCACTTTAGGGGTATCTCTGAACTCGGTACAAATGGGCCAATAAATGTTGAGGTGCTTTTCTTCACTTGCATGCTCTGTATCTGAAAAAGCTGTCCTATAAATGAGGCATTTGTGAAAAAAATTGAAAATGTTCTTTTTCACGCCACATTTCCACAAGATTCTGCAAAAAACTGTGCGGTCAAAAAAGTGATGACACCCCTAGATAAATTCCTTGAGGGGTGTAGTATTCGAAATGGGGTCATTTCTGGGTGTTTTCCATCATTATGGGGGCTCAGAGTCTCTTCAAAGATCAAATGGGGCCGTTGAACCAATCATGTAAAACTTGGGCCCTGAAAATCTAAGGCTGCACCTGAAATTCCAGGCACTGCCATGTGCCCACACAACATATTTGGACCACTTTGGGGGTATCTCTGAACTCGGTACAAATGGGCCAATAAATGTTGAGGTGCTTTTCTTCACTTGCATGCTCTGTATCTGAAAAATCTGTCCTATAAATGAAACATTGGTGAAAAAATTGAAAATAGTTTTTTTCACGCCAGATTTCGACAAGATTCTGCAAAAAAAATATGTGCTCAAAAATGTGATCGCACACTGGGAAAAATTCTTAGAGGGGTGTAGTTATCAAAATGGGGCCATTTCTGGGGGTTTTCCATCATTATGGGAGCTCAGAGTCTCATGCAAAACTTGAGTCCTGAAAACCTAAGGCTTCTCCTTCACTTCCATGCACTGCTATGTGTCCACACAACATATTTGGACCACTTTGGGGGTATCTCTGAACTCGGTACAAATGGGCCAATAAATGTTAAGGTGCTTTTCTTCACTTGCATGCTCTGTGTCTGAAAAATCTGTCCTATGAATGAAGAAGTTGTGAAAAAATTTAAAATGTTATTTTTCGCGCCAGATATCCACAAGATTCTGCAAAAAAATTATGGGGTTAAAAAAGTAATCACACCCCTAGAAAAAATTCCTTGAGGCATGCAGATTCCAAAATAGGGTCACTTTTGGGGGGGTTTCCACTGTTTTGGTCCCTCCAGGGCATTGCAAACGCGACATGGCACTGAAAACTATTCCAGCAAAATCCGTGCTCCAAAATCCAAATTACGCTCCTTCTATTCTGAGCCCTGCTGTGGGTCCAAACAGCAGTGTTATACCACATATGTGGTATTGCCGTAATCGGGAGAAATTGCTTTACAAACATAGTGGTGCTTATTCTCCTTTATTCCTTGTAAAAATGTAACATTTCTACGTTTTTCCAGAAAAAAAGTAGATTTTCATATTCATACACTAATTCAAATAAATTTCGTAAAACAACTGTGGGGTCAAAATGCTAACTAAACCCCTAGAAAGATTCCTTGAGGGGTCCAGTTTCCTAAATGGGGTCACTTTTGGGGGGTTTTCACTGTTTTGATCCCTCCATGGCATTGCAAACGCGACATGGCACTGAAAACTATTCCAGCAAAATCTGTGCTCCAAAATCCAAATGACGCTCCTTCTCTTCTGAGCCCTGCTGTAGGTCCAAACAGCAGTGTTATACCACATATGTGGTATTGCCGTAATCGGGAGAAATTTACTTACAAATATAGTGGTGCTTTTTCTCCTTTATTCCTTGTAAAAATGTAAAATTTCTAAGTTTTTTGAGAAAAAAAGCAGATTTTCATATTCACACACAAATTCAAATAAATGTAGCAAAACAACTGTGGGGTCAAAATGATAACTATACCACTAGAAAGATTCCTTGAGGGGTCCAGTTTCCAAAATGGGGTCACTTTTTCTCTGTTTTTACTGTATCGGCAGAACAAGAACTCTTCAAACCTGACATGGTGCCTAAAATATATTCTAAAAAAAGGAGGCCCCAAAATCCCCTAGGTGTTCCTTTGCTTCTGAGGCTGGTGCTTCAGTCCGTTAGCACACTACGGCCACATGTGGGATATTTCTAAAAAGTGCAGAATCTGGGCAATAAATATTCAGTTGCATTTCTTGGGAAAAACCTTCTGTGTTACAGAAAAAAATGGATTACATATGAATTTTGGCAAAAAAAATTTAATTTGTAAATTTCACCTGTAGTTTGCTTTAATTCCTCTGAAATGCCTAAAGGGTTAAAACACTTTCTGAATGCTGTTTTGAATACTCTGAGGGGTGCAGCTTTCAAAATGGGTTAATTTATGCAGACTTTCTAATATATAAGGCCCCCAAACTAACTTCAGAACTGACCTGGTCCCTGACAAAATAGCCTTTTGAAATTTTCTTGAAAATATTAGATATTGCTGCTAAATTTCTAAGCCTTGTAACGTCCTAGAAAAATAAAAGAATGTTCCAAAAACGATGCAAATATAAAGGAGACATATGTTAAATATAAACTAGTAAGTATTTTGTGTGGTAATACTATCTGTCTTCCAAGCAGATAGATTTACATTTCAAAAAATTTTAATTTTTGCACATTTTCTCTAAATTTTGATGTTTTTTACAAATAAATCTTGAATTTATCGACCAAATTTTTTCACTAACATAAAGAACAATATGTCACGAGAAAACAAACTCAGAATCGCTTGGATAGGTAAAAGCATTCCAGAGTTATTACCACATAAACTGACACATGTCAGATTTGAAAAATCGGCTTCATCCTGAAGGCCAAAACAGGCTCAGTCCGGAAGGCAGGGGCGTAGCTAGAGGGGGGCAGGCGGGGCACGTGCCCCGGGTGCAGCTCAGAGGGGGGCGCCAGCGCCACCTCCTCCTGCACTATAATTGTACCTGTGTCGCAAGGACACAGGTACAATTAGAAGCAATGAATGACCGGGCACGTTCCGTGCCCAGCCATTCAGTGCCTTTCCACGAATGAAGCAACTGGTACCTTTTGTACCAGTGAAGCTTCCGTCGATGAAAGACGCTGACTGACTGACAGGGAAAGTCATCCTGCCCAGCCAATCAGCGCCTTTCATAGACGCTGTGTTCAACCCCCTGGAGACCTGCGCAGAAGAGCGCAGGTCTCCATGGCTGCCGGACGGCGTGGGAGCGGGAATAAGGTGAGTTTGAATATTTTTTTTTATTTTTTTTTAACTGTAATAGACGTGTGTGTCTGTATCTGCGGGGGGACTATATCTACAGGGGGACTATATCTACAGGCGGGCTATATCTACAGGGGGGCTATATCTACAGGGGGTGGACTATATACAGGGGGACTATATCTACAGGGGGCTATATACTGGGGTGGGCTATATACAGGTGGACTATATCTACAGGGGGGCTATATACTGGGGTGGGCTATCTACAGGGGGACCATATCTACAGGGGGTGGGCTATATACAGGTGGACTATATCTACAGGGGGTGGGCTATATACAGGGGGACTATATCTACAGGGGGCTATATACTGGGGTGGGCTATATACAGGTGGACTATATCTACAGGGGGGCTATATACTGGGGTGGGCTATCTACAGGGGGACCATATCTACAGGGGGTGGGCTATATACAGGTGGACTATATCTACAGGGGGTGGGCTATATACAGGGGGACTATATCTACAGGGGGGCTATATTCTGGGGTGGGCTATCTATGGAGCACCATATACAGGGGTGGACTATAGCTACAGGGGGGCAATATAGTATATAGCCCCCTGTAGATATAGCCCATCCCTGTAGATATAGCCCACCCCTGTAGATATAGCCCACCCCTGTATATAGCCCACCCCTGTAGATATAGCCCACCCCTGTGTATAGCCCACCCCTGTAGATATAGCCCACCCCTGTAGATATAGCCCACCCCTGTAGATATAGCCCCCCTGTAGATATAGCCCACCCCTGTAGATATAGCCCACCCCTGTAGATATAGCCCACCCCTGTAGATATAGCCCACCCCTGTGTATAGCCCAGCCCTGTAGATATGGTCCCCCTGTAGATATGGTCCCCCTGTAGATAGGCCACCCCTGTAGATATAGTCCCCCTGTAGATATAGTCCCCTTGTAGATATAGCCCACCCCTGTATATAGTCCCCCTGTAGATATAGCCCACCCCTGTATATAGTATCCCACAAATAGCTCCCCCTATAGTGGTCCACAGAAAGCCCACCCCTGTATATAGCCCCCTTGTACATATAGTCCACCCCTGTATATAGTGCTCCACAGATAGCCCACCCCTGTATATACTATATACAAGGGTGGGCTATCTGTGGAGCACTATATACAGGGGTGGACTATCTAGTGGAGCACTATATACAGGGGTGGACTATATGTACAAGGGGGCTATATACAGGGGTGGGCTATCTGTGAAACACTATATACAGGGGTGGACTATATGTGGAGCACTATATACAGGGGTGGGCTATATCTACAGGGGGGCTACATACATGGTTGGGCTATCTGTAGAGTACTATATACAGGGGTGGGCTATATCTACAGGGGGCTATATACAGGGGTGGGCTATCTGTAGAGCACTATAGGGGGAGTGATTTGTGGGACACTATATACAGGGGTGGTCTATATGGGGGCACTATCTACAGGGGCTCTATGGCAGGCACTATCTACAGGGGGCACAGTGTGTGTGTGTGTGTGTGTGTGTGTGTGTGTGTGTGTGTGTGTGTGTGCGTGTGTGTGTGTGTGTGTGTGTGTGTGTGTGTGTGTGTGTGTGTGTGTGTGTGTGTGTGTGTGTGACACCGTGTATGGTGCTATTATAATTAGAGGTGCAGTGTATGGCGCTATTATATTTAGGGGCGTAGTGTGTGGTATAATGATAACTTTATATTTGTTTATAGGTGCAGAAATGTTGGAAAAGTGAGAAGCTGAAGACATGTGAGCGGCAAACTGCAGAAATGGGCTGTGACCGGGAGAAGCCACCATAGAGGTCTGGACCGGATGGAGAAAAAAAACTAGAATCTGAGACGTTACCGGTGAGTCACTTAATGTAAATGTTTATTCTGCCTCTAATCAGTAATGTAGTCATTGTATGATCTGCAGCGAGATGATGGGTGGTATGATTATGATAGGATTTATTTTGGTGAAACGGCATCTCCCAGCATATCCTTATCATTGTTTGGGCCATGCTGGGAGCTGTAGTTTTACGCCGTACACACCTATACGGCAGGGGTTGCACTAAATTGAGCTGTATTTGTGCCTGTGTTGTATTTATGTACTGAGCTTGGTTCTGGTGTTGTGTATAGAACCATATTGCTTGTAAAATGTACAAATGTTTTTATGCTCGCGTTTCATAAAAATAAATGACACATCGATTGGTAGAGAAAACAAACACGGCGAGGGGGAAAGAGATGTCGGGAAAGAGGTTGGTGGGGGGGGCGCCAAACTGAATCTTTGCCCCGTGTGCTGGAAAACCTAGCTACGCCTCTGCTGAAGGGGTTAAATGTAAATGGGTTGTGCGATTATTTACATCACCGTTTAATGTATGGCATAACACAGATCATTTAAAGGGGTTTTCCACATTCTGACAACTGATGACCTATCCACCAAATAGGTCATCAGTACATGATCTGTGGGGGTCCGACACCCGGACCCCTCACAGATTAACTGGTGCAGTGTTTCCGTGCACCGGATGTACAAGCTGGAACAGTTGGCTCCGGCCACAGAACAGCGGCCGAACTGCAGTACCTCAAGCGAATAGGAGCAGACCTGCAGTTCTGCAGTGCCGCCGCTATGCTGTGTACGGAGCCATCTGCTTCCGGGCTCCGTACATAGCATTATGTGCCATAACATCCGATGCCCGCAGGCCACCGGAGCGGCTTAAGGCCTTATTTACACGAGCGTGTGCGTTTTGCGCACGCAAAAAACGCTGTGTTTTGCTTGCGCAAAATGCACTTAACAGCTGCGTGTGTCATCAGTGTATGATGCGTGGTTGCGTGATTTTCGCGCAGCCGCCATCATTATGACACTCCGTTTGGATGTTTGACAGCTGTTGCGCAAATCACGCAGTTCGCACGGAAGTGCTTCCGTGCGACCTGCGTGGTTTTCACGCACCCATTGACTTCAATGGGTGCGTGATACGCGAAAAACGCTGAAATATAGAACATGTCATGAGTTTTACGCAGCGCACTCACGCTGCGCAAAACCCACGGACTGTCTGCACTGCCCCTGAGAGTAATATAGGTGCGTACGACACGCGTGAAAAGCACGCGCGTATATTACGCTCGTGTAAATGATGCCTAACGGTGCGTTGTCCGGGTGTCGGACCCGCACCGATGATATACTGATGACCTATCCGGTGGATAGGACATCAGTTGTCAGAAGGTGGAAAACCCCTTTAACACTCTGTGGTCTGCTGAGTTTTTATTAGGGAATGATAGATCCTTCTTCGATAAA
Organism: Rhinoderma darwinii; assembly: GCF_050947455.1. Taxonomy (NCBI): domain Eukaryota; kingdom Metazoa; phylum Chordata; class Amphibia; order Anura; family Rhinodermatidae; genus Rhinoderma; species Rhinoderma darwinii. The sequence goes on along the minus strand of NC_134690.1, from coordinate 51,309,707 downwards.
AAGCATTTAAACTAAAAATATAGGAACGGTTCACATCCATCAGATAAATAGAGCAGAAATTATTAATTAGCTTCATTGCCTTTATTTTAATGAGTATGCAGCTATGAAGATCCCATGCTTCATCATCAAGGTATGCTGACATTAACTTTTTTCTTTTTTGTACTCTTATTTTTTTCATGCCATTAGGAGGAGATTTGTATCTATTGTAACTATTTTTATGCATAAATGGCACATAATCGGTAAATTCGCCTCATGAATATTAGTTGCGATCCCATGGGTGTCTAATGAATTGGCAGAGTTCATTCCTCATAGATATTACCGTGCATTTTACCATGGCTGATGTTGTACCAATTGTTTCTATTCACTGGCAGGAAAACAGATCTTGAAAATGGTGAGAAATTGAAACACAAAGTATATTAGAAAGTTTCAGAAATGTTCATTATACAATTTTTAAAAGGGATCAAGTGAATGGGGATGAACTGCAATACCAGACACAGCCCATGGACAAAAGTGTTGCTGTTTCTAGAAAAAGATAGATTTTTTTTTCTAAGAGTGGACTCCCCCCTTCAAAGCTTTTTTAACACAAAAATACTTTAGCAAGACTTAGCAGGGGGGTTTCAAATGGAAAGAAATCATGTTTTTGTTTTTTTATTATTGTCTACAAAATTCCTAATAGACTAATAATGGACTAGCAATTAAAAGGGTTATAGATATAAATCTATACAAAAAAAAATTGTTAAATCCTCTTTGTAATTAGGACCAGGGATAATCCAGTGGCAAGGTGTTAAGTAGAATAGATGATAAAACGGACGTTTTTCACGTCAGAGTTGCACCCATGCGGGTCCCGTTTTCACGGATCTCCATAGACGTGACTCTATGGAGGGATCCATGAAAATGGAAGAAAACGGGACATGTTCTATTTTTCAACAGACCCTTCACACGGTCCGTTGAAACAACGGCCGTGTGAACGGCCCCATTGAAATACATGCGTCCCGTGTGACGGCCATTAAAACAACAGCCACCCTTCACCTAGAAAGTTTTCTTAAAATCTACCCTTTTGTCAAGGTGCTCCTGAGTATTTCCTCCAATTGATGAGAACTCAAAAGGAATGAAAAATTCTCTACATCTGTGTCATGTGTAAAGGGATGCCTCCTGTTTAACATCTTTCCATGAACCCTATTAGGGCATATGGACGGCATAGAGGGGTCCCTCAGAGCAGAGACAGTGAAAAGATCAGCTCCTGCTGTCAGACTCAACACACCATATATTACATGACTGCACATTGATTTGAATGTGCGCCATGTGCAGCAACCCAGGGAGAGTGCAGTTTCACCAGTGGGACAGCTGGCATGCAGGACGTTAGGAGTAGTAGTCCTGGCAGGGCCCGCCTCCACTAGACCTCCCACACTCCTAAGGCTGGCACACCAATGAGGGGGTGGCACTTAGATGATGATGGCAGTTGTTTTTATCCAGTTTAAAGCCTATGACCCAGTCGTGGCTGTGAGGCCCAACGACATTTTCTCCTCACAGACTGTTCTTCTGTCCTCTTCTCATCCCATCCTAAGCTGAACTGAACAACCCTGGACGAGGAGGGGCAGCCCATGCTAGTTTAGCTCCGCCCTCCTTCCGGAAGCATCCAGAGACGCTCAATAGAAAAGATAGGGACCTGCTCCAGCCGCAGCAATTCACGCCCAACACATCTTAAAGGCACATTACAGTATTTCTTACAAATAAAGGTAAACAGTACAAGTATCAGTGGAGATAACGGTGCTGGAAACTTCCGGCACTTTCCTGTGAATCTATAATTATGTAGAATCATGTCAAACAGTATAAAAAAATGATCCATTTATCCACTAGTAGTGTCCGAGTGGTAGACTACACATGTAATATTATATTTAGCAGCGTAATAAAGCGGGGGCAACGAGCAGCAATAACAGCTAATCACCAAGAGTTGGATTAAAAACCGCGCCAGCATGCTGTTTGGCACAGTTGTCAAATTGCTTGTTAATGGCCGCATGGTGGTGTTGGTAAAACTGCTGGCTATCTGCAAAATTGTGCCGCCATTAATAAATAGACCCATTAATGAATAATGCCATGAAGGAATAGGCCACATGATTTTGTATGTAACCAGCAGATTTGCCCCCCCCCCCCCCCCCCCCCGATTGGAGCTTGGCCCGAGGATCTTTAATTTCTCATTGCCTCTTACATCTAAACATTAGTACCCTCAGGCATAGATGGTCTGTCTAAGTCATTATTTTTTTGCAAGCTTACTGATATATTTAGAAATCACCTTCATTTTACATAAAATGTACACCAAATAGATATTACCCATCATAGATCGTCCCGACCTGTACCTGGCTCTACAGCCACTTTGCTAAAGTATCAGGCATTGGATCAGTTCTCTCATTTTACAGCCAAAAAAATGTACAATAAAATTTTGCTCATGCTGATATTTGTTTTCAATTAAGTAAATGCAGTTATTTTCTTTTATGTTGTTCTAATTTTTTTATGAAAAGAAACATAATTATATTGGGGACGTGCATAGGTATTAGTCCAACTATGCAATCAATTTTACATGGCTTCAGTGCACCTAAATAGTTTTGATTAAAAATCTCCCGCTCTTTTGTGTATACAGCTCGTATGTGTCTCCATGGTTACAGCAAACTATAAACAACCCCTGTGTCATAACTCTCTTCCTTTCTGCTGACCTACTAAATGTACAGTATGTATTTCAGGATTTCGTGCCAAATTTCCAGTGCCCAATATACAGGGTGGGCCATTTATATGGATACACCTAAATAAAATGGGAATGGTTGGTGATATTAACTTTCTGTTTGTGGCACATTGGTATATTGGAGGGGGGAAACTTTTCAAGCTGGGTGTTGACCATGGTGGCCATTTTGAAGTCGGCCATTTTGTATCCAACTTTAGTTTTTTCAATGGGAAGAGGGTCATGTAACACATCAAACTTATCGAGAATTTCACAAGAAAAACAATGGTGTTACTTTATTCTTTCATGAGATCATAATCATCTTGCTGCAGATCATACAGTGACTACAGTGCTGATTAGAGACAGAATAAACATTTACATTAGGTGACTCACCGGTGACGTCTCAGATTCTAGTTCTTTTTCTCTATCTGGTCCAGACCTCTATGATGACTTCTCCTGGTCACAGCCCATTTCTGCAGTTTGCCGCTCAGATGTCTTCAGCTTCTCACTTTTCCAACATTTCTACACCTATAAATAAAGATAAAGATCTTATTATACCACACACTACGCCCCTAAATATAATAGCACCATACACTGCACCTCTAATTATAATAGCACCATACACACACACTGTGCCCCCTATAGATAGTGCCTGCCATAGAGCCCCCTGTAGATAGTGCCCCCCATAGATAGTGCTCCCATATAGCCCACCTGTAACGAATCGGGGTACGGAGACGGACAGGTGAGCCCTAATCTACCCACAACTCAGTCCCTGCCTACTTGCACGGCCCGTCCTAAGTGACGGCGTACAACTGGGCAACGGTCCCTTCGCTTAATAATTGAAAGACAGACAACACAAGACAAGGGCACACAGAAGCAAAGGGGGAAGTAGGGGCAGTTGCCCACGGAACACCGTGAGCAACAGGAGTGGTGAACGAGCCGAGTCAAACCTGGAGAGTACGTAGTAACAAAATCAGAGCAGGAGAAGAGTCAGTCAAGCCAGGGTCAAAAAGTAACAGCGGTCAATAATGTAAATAGCAGGAATTGCAGAGCCAGGAAATAAGACAATCACAGGCAAGGAACAACTGCAAGTGAGGGTATAAATAGACCAAGGGCGGGAGCAGAACCATCAGGCCAGGCTGTGATAGGTTCTAACTCTCCTCAGCCTGCGAGCCTGAGTGGTAACAGGTCGCGTCACTCTAGCAGACCTTGGAGCTGATGAAGGCTGATTAACCCCGGGCGTCGACACAGAACCTGTGTCTGGCAAATCCATTACACCACCCCTGTATACAGTGTCCCACAAATAGCTCCCCCTATAGTGCTCCACAGATAGCCCACCCCTGTATATAGCCCCTCTGTAGATATAGCCCACCCCTGTATCTATTGCTCCACATATAGTCCACCCCTGTATATGGTGCTCCATAGATAGCCCACCCCAGTATACAGCCCCCCTGTAGATAGAGCCCACCCCTGCATACAGTGCTCCATAGATAGCCCACCCCTGTATATAGCCCCCTGTAGATATAGCCCACCCCTGTATATGGTGCTCCATAGATAGCCCACCCCTGTATATAGCCCCCCCTGTAGATATAGCCCACCGCTGTATATAGTGCTCCATAGATAGCCCACCCCTGTATATAGCCTCCCCTGTAGATGGAGCCCACCCCTGTATATAGTGCTCCATAGATAGCCCACCCCTGTATGTAGCCCCCCTGTAGATATAGCCCACCCCTGTATATAGTGCTCCATAGATAGCCCACCCCTGTATATAGCCCCCCTGTAGATATAGCCCACCACTCTATATGGTGCTCCATAGATAGCCCACCCCTGTATATAGCTCCCCTGTAGACATAGCCCACCCCTGTATATAGTGCTCCATAGATAGCCCACCCCTGTATATAGCCCCCCCTGTAGATAGAGCCCCCCGTAGATATAGCCCCCCGTAGATAAAGCCCCCCATAGATAAAGCCCCCCCTGTAGATAAAGCCACCACCGTAGATAAAGCCACACACTTTTTTATTACAATAAAATAACAAACTATTCAAACTCACCTTAATCCCGCTCCCGGCCGGCAGCAATGGAGACCTGCTCTCTTCTGCGCAGGTCTCCTGGGGGTTGAACGAAGCGTCTATGAAAGGCGCTGATTGGCTGGGCAGGATGACTTTCCCTGTCAGTCAGTCAGCGCCTTTCATCGACGGAAGCGCGATGTCGCTTCACTGGTACAAAAGAGCTGAATAGCCGGGCACGGAACGTACCCGCCCATTCATTGCTTCTAATTGTACCTGTGTCCTATAGACACAGGTACAATTATAATGCAGGAGGAGGTGGCCCTGGCGCCCCCCACTAAGTTGCGCCTGGCCCCCCCTTGCTACGCCCCTAACTTTGCTACTGGGTAGGACTCCCATCTCTAGTGAAAATGCATTGTTTACAAACAAGAGGGTGGGCAATTGTCCCATCTAAAAGGTGTAGATGGAGAAATAATATATATACCCCGATCGGCCATAACAAAAAAAAAAACTCCCCCTCATGCTGCCAAAACAGATCTGACCCATCGAGGCATGGACTCTACAAGACCTCTGAAGGTGTCCTGTGGTATCTGGCACCAAGACGTTACTCTGTGGATCAGACTTGTTTTTCCAGCACATCTCACAGATGCTCGATCAGATTAAGATCTGGAGAATTTGGAGTCCAAGTCAATACCTTGAACTCTTTGTCATGTTCCTCATTACTGAACAATTTTTCCAGTGTGGCAGGGCACATTATCCTGCTAAAAGAGGCCATTTTGTATTTTGAGGGTCTCCTGAGGTCTGAGCACTGGCCTGCGTTGGAGAACCTCCTTCTCGTAAGCTGCAGACCTACTAGGGAAAAGAGCAGGGCATGGAGCCAATGGTTCTGCATTATTCAATTTTGAAGTTTAAAGTAGCCCTGAGATCCAGGTCGCTGAGAAAAAAAAACTCTGGGACGTGTGCCTCAGAGGCTCAATGCTAGCGATGCCACTGGTATAGTTGCTACCCAAATCCTACTCATAAAGTCATGGTTTCTATATAGTGCACAACAAAGAGATGATAAACTTAGGACAGCTGTATTTCTCTGCCCACTGTCAAAAAAAAGAGGAATTAATCACTCTGTTATGCAAAAAGAAATAAAATAGGGCAAGTTCAGCTTTACATATCTTGTCAACGAGACTTGTCAAAAATCTGTTAATTGAAATTTTGTATTAAATACAAAAAAGAAATGTCATACATCTTATAAATTCCAACAAGATAATACATAACCCAGAAGGCTGAGGAGAGAGGAAGAGAGAAGAAATAAATAAAAAATAAAATAATTATAAATAAAGAAAAAATATAAAATTCCCTTCTTTCCCTTTTTTTCCCCTTAACCCCTTAGTGACCAGACTATTTTAGGCCTTAATGACCAAGCAATTTTTTATGTTTTTCCATCATTTAAAGAGCTATAACTTTTGGGTCAACATAGCTGTATAAGGTTTTGTTTTTTGCGGGACAAGTTGTATTTTTAATAGCACCATTTTGGGGTACATATAATTTATTGATTAACTTTTATTAACTTTTTTTGGGGGGAATAGAAAAAAAACAGCGATTTCGCCACAATTTTCGCCGTTTACCGTATGGTATAAATAACACAATAACTTTATTTAGCTGGTTGTTACGATTGCAACAATACCAAATTTATATAGATTTTGTATGTTTTACTACTTTAAGGCTGGATTCACACAAGGTCATTACGTCCGTAATTGACGGACGTATTTCGGCCGCAAGTCCTGGACCGAACACAGTGCAGGGAGCCGGGCTCCTAGCATCCTACTTATGTACGATGCTAGGAGTTCCTGCCTCGCTGCCGGACAACTGTCTCGTACTGAAAACATGATTACAGTACGGGACAGTTGTCCGGCAGCGAGGCAGGGACTCCTAGCGTCGTACATAACTATGATGCTAGGAGCCCGGCTCCCTGCACTGCGTTCGGTCCGGTACTTGCGGCCGAAATACGTCCGTCAATTACGGACGTAATGACCTCGTGTGAACATACCCTTACACAGTAAAATCACTTTTTTTTTAAAAATTATCTGTTTTTGTGTCTCCATACTTCAAGAGCCATAACTTTTTTTTTTTTCCGCCGATGCAGCTGTATCAGGGCTTTGTTTTTGCGGTTTTTATTGGTACCATTTTGGAGTAGATGCGAGTCTTTGATCACTATTTATTCAGAATTCACAGAAAACATACTTTTTTTTTTTTTTACGGCGTTCACCGTGCGGGTTAAATAATGTATAGTTTATAGTTACGGAAGCGGCGATACCAAATATTTGTAACTTTTTTTTGTTTTTTTTAATAATAAAGCATTTTGTAAGGGGAAAAAGTGTGTTTTTCATTTTTTTTTCACTTATTTTTTTTTACTAACTTTATTCAACTTTTTTTTTTACTTTTTTACTAGTCCCACTGGGGGACTTCAATATGCGATCGTCCTATCGCTTTTATAATACACTGCAATACTTTTGTATTGCAGCGTATTAGTGCCTGTCAGTTTAAAATGGACAGGCATCTGCTAGGCCATGCCTCTGCTATGGCCTAGCAGGCATAACTAGTGGCAGACCTTGGGGACATAATTAGGCCCCCTGGTTGCCATAGAAGACACCGGTGCACTGCGATCACACGCATGGTGCCGGTGGAGTGAGAGAGGGAGCTCCCTCCATCACTCCAAAACCACCCAGATACGGGGCTCGCATCTGGGGGGTTAAATGGATGAGATCGATACTGATATTGATCTCACCCGTTAAAGCAGGGATGCTCCCAGCCCTCAACTACTGAAGGTTTTACCTCCCCCACCCTTACTCCCCCTCTTCCTTTCTGTATCCCTCCTATTACCCATCCCCTTCCCTACGAATTTTTGTGAAAATCAAAATAAAGAATTTCTTAAAAAGAAAAAAATAGTTACATTTTTGTGCTTCCTACCTCCTCCATCCACTTCCCACTACTATCCTCCTCCTCCTTGTGTTCCCCATGTTACCCCCACCTTTCGGTCATTGATCTCCTATCACTGACCACTTTTTAGTCTTCAGGGGCACATTTCTTGGTCCCTGGGGATTATTTTTTTTCTTTATAAAATACCAAAAAACCCCCAAAAAATTTTTATAAAAAAAAAAAAAATTAGTTTAGAAAGTTATCCTCTAGCTAGTTTAGTATTAGGGATAGTTAGTGTCAGGGAACCGTCAAAAAGTAGTTAGGTTTAGTGTCAGGAATCATTCACCGTAGTTAATTTAACATTTGGGATCCATCACTGTAGTTAAGTTTAGGCCTTATTTACACGAACGTGTGAGTTTCGCTTTTTTACGCGCGTTGCAGTTCCGTGTGTCATCAGTGTTTGTTGCGTGTCTGCGTTATTTTTGCACGTATGGCATCCTTATGTCAAGTGGTTTTGACGTATGCAAATTTAATTGAAGGAGGTGGTTTTCTTTTTCCCATCATTTTTCGAGCAACTGTTGCGCGAATCACGCACAGCACATGGATGTGTGTCCGTGTGATGTCCGTGATTTTCACGCACCCATTGACTTTAATGGGTGCATGATGCACAAAAAACGCTCAAGTATAGGACATGCAGTGAGTTTCACGCAGCGGTCACACGCTGCGTGAAAAACACGGAATGTCTGAATGGCCCCATTGACCTACATAGGTCCGTGCGATGTGCGTGATTTTCACGCGCGTGTCACGGACATGAAATACGCTCTTGTAAATAAGGCCTAAGTGTCAGGGAAGCCCAGAATAATCTAGTTAGGTTTAGTGTCAGACACTCATCACCGTAGTTAGTCTTAGTGTCAGGGCAGCTCGGAATAATCTAGTTAGGTTTAGTGTCAGGGAATTGTCGCCGTAGTTAGGCTTAGCGTCAGGGAAGTTAAAAAAAACAAACTAGTTAGGTTTAGTGTTAGGAACCCTCGCCCTTGTTAGGTTTAGGGTAGTGAAGTCCACTCATTCTATAAAAGTTGTGGGTAGCTTAGGTAGCACCCTATTGCTTCTAGTTAAGGAATTATTATTTTTTTGTTCTTTTCATGTTTTCTAAAAGTTTTTTTTTTGCTGTATACGCAATACATAATATACGCGTCTAAGAACACAATTTACACGTGTCTAAGCACATAAATAATATAGATGTCCCAAAGGTCAATTTCTGCCAAAGAGGCCTATGCATTTCTAGCCTCCAACACAAACTCGTCGGATGGTGAGACTCTTTTTTTATTTGTCAACGTCCTCATCTAGTGATGAAGAGGAAGGACCCCCTAGATCTAGTGATGAAGAGGAGGGACCCCCTAGGAGACGTCTCAGGACCAACACCACAGTTGAAACCCCCAAGAGAAGTGACCCCGTCGCAGTTGAAACCCCCGAGCAAAGTGACCCCATTTGGACCCCCACACTAGACAATTATGAGCCCCAAATCCTCGAGTATATGGGCAGCCCGGGGATCAAATTTAACAAGGCAGGAGTCAGTGAGATGGACTTTTTCAAGTTCTTTTTCACTGATGACTTTATATAGCTTATGGTCTCCCAGACAAATTTATATGCCCAACAGTATATTACTAAGTACCCCACATCATTTTATGCCCAAATTCACAGGTGGACCCCTGTAGATGCAGCAGAGTTGGGGAAGTTCTGGGGACTTCACTTGAACATGGGGCTTCTGAAAAAGCTAACTATTAGGGACTACTGGTGCACGGACATCTTATACCACACCCTGATGTACCATATGGCCATGTCCAGGATGCGTTATGAGGCAATACTTCGCTTCTTACATAATGAGCAGTGTCCACCCCGAGATGACCCCAATTTTGACTGTTTGTATAAACTGAGACCCCTATTGGACTATTTCAGTGCACGGGTTTGCCCAAGCATACACCCCTGAGAAGTGTATTTCTATTGATGAGTCCCTGGTACATTTTAAAAGGAGGCTTCAATTCCGCCAGTACCTGCTGAATAAGAGGGCAAGGTATGGCGTGAATATGTATAAACTGTGGAGAGTGCATCAGGGTATACTTACAAATTTAGGGTATATGAAGGGAAGGACACCAGTATTCAACCCCCAGAATGTTCTCCCTTACTGGGAGTTAACGCAAAAATTGTGTGGGATTTGGTGCACCCACTGCTGGACCAGGATTACCACCTCCACTTGGATAATTTTTATACCAGCGTCCCACTTTTCAAGTGCCTCGCTTCCAGAAGTCCTGCGGCATGCGGCACTGCTAGAAGAAATCTGAGAGGCCTCCCTAAGACACTGCTTGGGCAAACACTCAGAAGGGGTGAGAGCAGGGCACAATCTAGCAGCAACATATTGTGTGTCACGTACAAGGACAAGAGAGATGTCCTTGTATTGACAACAATACATGCCCACACCAGTACCCATGAACATGTACGAGGTACCAGTACAGAGACCCCACACCAGACTGCCTCCTGGACTATAATAGGTACATGGGAGGGGTGGACTTGTCAGATCAAGTCCTGAAGCCCTACAGTGCCATGCGGAAAACGAGGGTGTGGTATAAGAAGCTGGCCGTGCACATCATACAGATGGCATTGGCATTGTACAACACGTATGTGCTATGTCGATGTGCAGGCCAGAGGGGAACTTTCCTGGAATTTCAACAAGTGGTTATTAAGGACCTTATTTTTAGGTACTTCTGGAAGCGAAGCCACACGCATTGTACCAGGGCAAGACTTTCCAGTAAAAGTTCCCCAAATTGCCAAGAAGGGAAAGAATCAAAAGACATGCAGAGTCTGCTCAAAGAGGGGGATAAGGAAGGACACAATATACCAATGTGACACGTGTCCCGAAAAAACAGGGATCTGTATAAAAGGGTATTTTAAAAATTATCATACATTCCTTTATTTTTTATTTACCCTGATGTGCTACGCATAGCTTATCCCCCTCATCTTTCCCTTCTGAGCCCTGCCATGTGCCCAGACAGCAGATAACAGCCACATGTAGGGTATTGCCGTACCCAGGAGAACCCACATTACAATTTATGGGGTATATGTCTCCAGTGGCACATGCTGGGCACAATATATCGGTCGCTGAAATTGAATATTTGTATAGAAAATTGCAAATCTCACTCTGAACCATCTGCTGCGCATTACCTTTTACACAATGCCTGTGGGGTCAAGATGCTCACTACACCTCTAGATGAATGCCTTAAGGGGTGTAGTTTTTAAAATGGGGTCACTTCTTGGTGGTTTTTAACTGTACTGGTACCTCAGGGGCTTCCGCATACAGGACTTAGCACCAGAAAAGCTCCAGTAGGCCAAATGGTGCTCCTTCCCTTCTGAGCCCTCCCATGGGTTCAAATGGCAATTTATGACCACAAATGGGGTATTACTGCACTCAGAAGAAATTGGGCAACAAAATGGGGCATTTTATTACTTGTGAAAATAAGGCATTTTGAGCAAAAATGACATATTATTGGAAAAAAAAATTTTGGGGTCAAAATGGTTGCAACACCCATAACTTGATTGAGGAGTGTAGTTTCCAAAATGGGGTTACTTCTGGTGGGTTTCTATTTCTTGGATACTTATGAGGCTCTGCAAATGCGACATGGCACCCGAAAACCAATCCAGCAAAATCTGGACTGCAAAGAACACATAGCGCTCCTTTCCTTCTGAGCCCTCCCATGGGCCCAAATGGCAGTTTATGACCACAAATGGTGTGTTGCCGCACTCAGGAGAAATTGGGCCAAAAAATTGCATCTTTTATTCCTTTTTGAAAATAAGACAATTTGAAGCAAAAAATACATATTATTGGAAAAAAAAAAAAATTTTTTTAATTCACAGCCCAATTGAAATAAGTTCTGTGAAAAAACTATGGAGTCAAAATGGTCACAACACCGATAAATAAATTTTCTGAGGGGTGTAGTTTCCAAAATGGGTTCTTTTTGTTTGTTTTGGTACCACAAGACCTATCAAACCTGACATGGTGCCTAAAATATATTCTAATAAAAAAGAGGCCCCAAAATACACTATGTGCTCCTTTGATTCTGAGGCTGGTGTTTTAGTCCAGTAGCACACTAGAGCCACATGTGGGACATTTATAAAAACTTCTGTGTTACAGTAAAACATGGATTCAAATTTAATTTCAAAAATGAAATTTGCAAATTTCACCTCCACATTGCTTTAAGTCCTGTGAAATGCCTAAAGGGTTAAGAAACTTTCTAAATGCTGTTTTGAATACTTTGAGGGGTCTAGTTTCTAAAATGGGGTGATTTATAGGGAGAAAAAGAAAAGAATGTTCAAAAAATCGATGCAAACATAAAATAGACATATGGGAAATGTTAATTAGTAATTATTTTGTGTGGTATTACTATCTGCCTTACAAGCAGATACATTTAAATTCAGAAAAATGCTAATTTTTCCAAATTTTCTCAAAATTCTGCTATTTTTCACAAATAAACACTGAATATATCGACAAAATTTTACCACTAACATAAAGCCCAATGTGTCACGAGAAAATAATCTCAGAAGCGCTTGGATTAATAAAGTCATTGTAGAGTAAGGGGGGATTCACACGAGCGTGATTTGGCAGCGTGTAGACCGCGTGGTTTTCGCGCGGCACGCAATGCCCTATAGAAGTCAATGGGGCAGTACACACAGTCCGTGTATTTTGCGCAGCGTTTGTTCGCTGCGCAAAATACGCGACAGGTTCAATAACTTTGCGTATTTCACGCATCACGCACCCATTGAAGTCAATGGGTGCGTGAAAACCACGCATGTCGCACGGAAGCACTTCCGTGCGAACTGCGTGTTTGCGCAACAGCTGTCAAAAGGATGAATGGAAACAGAAAAGCACCACGTGCTTTTCTGTTTCCAAGCATCCAAACGGAGTGTCTTTGCGAGGAGCGAACCCCGACAACCGAGGCAAACTTCACCGGGTTCGGCCAAACTCGTTTTGGCCGAACCCGGCAAAAAAATTTCCGGTCCGCGACGTCGGGAGAGATTCACTGTGCATGGTGCTGAAAGAGTTAAACTGTTTCAGCACCATGGACAGTGACTTGCGATCCCAAAATACATGAACCTGTAAAAAAAAACGAAGTTCTAACTTACCGATTACTCCTGTCTCCTTCCTGCAGTCCGACCTCCCGGGATGACACTTCAGTTCAAGTGACAGCTCCAGCCAATCACAGGCCAAGCACAGGCTGCAGCCAATCACAGGCTGCAGCGGTCACTTGGACTGCCGCGTCATCCAGGGAGGTGGGGCCCGATGTCAAGAGAGGCGCGTCACCAAGGACGCGTCACCAAGGACGCGTCACCAAGGCAACGGCCGGGAAGTTCTCGGTAAGTAGGAACTTTATCTTTTTTTTTTACATGTTTTTCGCTGTTGTGTTCGGCATTCACTGTCGAGGGTGCTGAAAGAGTTAGCTCTTTCAGCACCTTGGACAGTGACGGGCGTCGACAAGCCTCATCTCTATGATGCCGGCTGCGCGAAAATCACGCAGCCGCGCATCAGACACGCATGACACACGCAGCTGTCAAATGGTTTTTGCGCTCGCAAAACGCCGTGTTGTTTGCGCGCGCAAAAACGCAACGCTCGTGTGAATCTGCCCTTATTACCACATAAATTGACACATATCAGATTTGAAAAATGGGCTCTGAGCCTTTAGGACCAAACTAGGATGCATCATTAACCCCTTCCCGCTCCTTGACGTACTATTACGGCATGGCAGCTGTATCGTTCGCGCTCCATGCCGTAATAGTACGTCACGGGAGTAACGGCCATTTCGGCCGTCCTCCCGACACATACAGGAGCTGTGACGCTGCTGTCTTGTTCAGCAGCTGTCACAGCTCCTACAGCGGGGACCGATCGCTGTGTCCCCGCTGATTAACCCCTTAAAAGCCGCGTTCTATAGAGATCGCGGCTTTTTAGGGGTTAAGCTGCCATCGCCGGCCTGCTACACGATAGCGGCCGGCGATGGTGACTATGGCAACCGGACACCAAACAATGGCGTCCGGCTATGCCATAGACGGAAGCCTAGTGGGTCCTGACAACGTCAGGACCCACTATGCTTGCTGTCAGTGAGTAGCTGACAGTTCTAATACACTGCACTACGCATGTAGTGCAGTGTATTAGAATAGCGATCAGGGCCTCCTGCCCTCAAGTCCCCTAGTGGGACAAAGTAATAAAGTAAAAAAAAAGTTAAAAAAAGATTTGTAAAAATAAGAAAATAAAAGATTTAAAAGTATTAAAAGTAAAAATCCCCCTTTTTCCCTTATCAGTCCTTTATTATTAATAAAAATATATAAACAAACAAATAAACTATACATAATTGGTATCGCCGCGTCCGTAACGGCCTGAACTACAAAATTATTTCATTATTTATCCCGCACGGTGAACGCCGTAAAATAAAATAATAATAAACCGAACCACAATCACAATTCTTTGGTCACTTCACCTCCCAAAAAATGGAATAAAAAGAGATCAAAAAGTCGCATGTACCTAAAAATGGTACTGATCGAAACTACAGTTCGTTACGCAAAAAATAAGTCCTCGCACGGCTTTATTGATTAAAAAATAAAAAAGTTATGGCTCTTAGAATAAGGTAACACAAAAAGTGAATGATTGTTTACAAAACGTATTTTATTGTGCAAACGCCATAAGACATAAAAAAAACTATAAACATCTGGTATCGCCGTAATCGTATCGCCCCGCAGAATAAAGTGAATATGTCATTTATAGCGCACGGTGAACGCTGTAGAAAAAAAAGAATAAAAAAACAATAGTAGAATGGCTGTTTTTTAGTCACCACGCCACCTAAAAATAGAATAAAAACTGATCAAAAAGTCGCATGCACCCCAAGAAAACTACAATGGATTCCTCAAGGGGTCTAGTTTCCAAATTGGGGTCACTTTTGGGGGGTTCCCAATGTTTTGGCACCACCAGACCTCTTCAAACCGGACATGGTGCCTAATAAAAAAGAGGCCTCAAAATCCACTAGGTGCTCCTTTGCTTCGGAGGCCGGTGCTTCAGTCCATTACCGCCCGAGGGCCACATGTGGGATATTTCTCAAAACTGCAGAATCTGGGCAATAAGTATTAAGTTGCGTTTCTCTGATAAATGCTTTTGTGTTATAAAAAAAATGGTATAAAGAGGATTTTCTGACAAAAAAAAATATGTAAATTTCACCTCTACTTTGCTCTAAATTTCTGTGAAACACCTAAAGGGTTCATAAACTTTCTAAATGCTGTTGTGAATACTTTGAGGGGTCTAGTTTCTAAAATGGGGTGTTTGATAGGGGTTTCTAATATATGGGCCCCTCAAAGCAACTTCAGAACTGAACTGGAACCTAAAAAAAAAAAAAAAATGAGGCAATACTTCGCTTCTTAAATTATACTGATAATGAGCAGTGCCCTCCCTGAGATGACCCCAGTTTTGACCGTTTGTATAAACGGAGACCCCTATTAGACCGTTCCAGTGCCCGGTTTTCCCAAGCATACACCCCCGAGAAGTGTATTTCTATTGATGAGTCCCTGGTACATTTTAAATGGAGGGTTCAATTCCGCCAGTACCTGCCGGGTAAGAGGGCAAGGTATGGCGTGAAGATGTATAAGCTGTGCGAGAGTGCATCAGGGTATACCTACAGGTTTAGGATATATGAAGGAAAGGCCACCCCCAAAACAAACTGCATCCTGGACTACAATAGGTACATGGGAGGGATGGACTTGTAAGATCAAGCCCTGAAGCCCTACAGCGCCATGCGGTGTGGTATAAGAAGCTGGCTGTGCACATCATATAGATGGCTTTGTACAATGCGTACGTGCTGCATCGATGTGCAGGCCAGACGGGAACTTTCCTGGAATTTCAAGAGGTGATTATCAAGAACCTAATCTTTAGGGACCAAGAAGGGGGGGCACCCAGTACTTCTGGAAGCGAGCCCACACGCATCGTACCAGGGCAACACTTTCCAGGAGAAGTTCCCCAAACTGGCAAGAAGGGAAATAGTCAATAGAGGTGCAAAGTCTGCTATAAGAGGGCGATAAGGGATGACACAATATATCAATGTGACACGTGTCCCGAATAACCAGAGCTCTGTATGAAAGAGTGTTTTAAAATTTATCATACATCCCTTGGTTTATAATTTACCCCAATTTTACTTACCCTGATGCACTCCGCACAGCTTATCCCCCCTCGTCTTTCCCCTCTGAGCCCTGCTGTGTGCCCAGGCAGCTGATAACAGCCACATGTAGGGTATTGCCATACCCGGGAGAACCCACATTACAGTTTATGGGGTGTAGGTCTCCGGTCAAAATGCTCACTACACCTCTAGATGAATGCCTTAAGGGTGTAGTTTTTAAAACGGGGTCACTTCTTGCGGGTTTCAACTGTATTGGTACCTCAGGTACTTCTGCATACATGACTTCGCACTAGAAAATCCCCAGTAGGCCAAATGGTGGTCCTTTCCTTCTGAGCCCTCCCATGGGCCCAAACGGCAGTTTATCACCACAAATGGGGTATTGCCGCACTCAGGACAAATTGGGCAACAAAATGGAGTATTTTATTTCTTGTGAAAATAAGAATTTTTGAGCTAAAATGACATATTATTGGAAAAAATATATTTTTTTTTAATTCCCAGCCCAATTCAAATAAGTTCTGTGAAGAAACTATGTGGTCTAAATGGTCACATTACCCATAAATGATTTCCTTGAGGGGTGTAGTTTCCAAAATGGGGTCACTTCTGGTGGTTTTCCATTGCTTTGATACCTCTGGGGCTCTGCAAATGCGACATGGCACCCGAAAACCAAACCAGCAAAATCTGTACTCCAAAGAACACACAGCGCTCCTTCCCTTCTGAGGCCTCCCATGGGCCCAAACGGCAGTTTATTGCCACAAATGGGGTATTGCTGCACTCAGGAGAAATTGGGCAACAAAATTGAGCATTTTGTTCCCTGTGAAAATAAGAAATTTTGATGAAATTTTTTCCAATAAGATGTAATTTTTTATTTTTTTAATGTCACAGCCCAATTGAAATAGGTGCTGTGAAAAAACTGTGTGCTCAAAATGCTAACAACAACCATAAATGAATTCCTTGAAGGGTGTAGTTTCCAAAATGGGGTCACTTTTGGTGGGTTTCCATTGCTTTGATACCCCTGAGGCTCTGCAAATGCGATATGGCACCCCAAAACCAATCCAGCAAAATCTGGACTCCAACAAACATATAGCGCTCCTTTCCTTCTGAGCCCTCCCATGGGCCCAAACGGCAGTTTATCACCACAAATGGGGTATTGCCGCACTAAGGACAAATTGGGCAACCAAATGGGGTATTTTGTTCCCTGTGAAAATAAGAAATTTTGATCACAAATGACATTTTATTGGAAAAAATGACATTTTTTTCATTTCACAGCCCAATTCAAATATGTGCTGTGAAAAAACTGTGCGGTCAAAATGGTAACAACAACCATAAATGAATTCCTCGAGGGGTGTAGTTTCCAAAATGGGGTCACTATTGGGGGATTCCTACTGTTTTGGCACCTCAACACCTCTCCAAACCCGGCATGCTGCCTAAAATATATTGTAATAAAAAAGAGGACTCAAAATGCACTAGGTGCTTCTTTGCTTCTAGGGCTTGTGTTTTAGTCCACGAGCGCAGTAGGGCCACATGTGGGACATTTCTAAAAACTGCAGAATCTGGACAATACATATTTAGTAGTGTTTCTCTGGTAAAACCTTCTGTGTTACAGAAAAAAAAATGAATAAAATTGAAATTCAGCAAGAAAAATGAAATTTGCAAATTTCACCTCCACTTTGCTTTAATTCCTGTGAAATGCCTGAAGGGTTAAAAAACTTTCTAAATGCTGTTTTGAATACTTTGAGGGGTCTAGTTTTTAAAATGGGGTGTTTTATCAGGGTTTCTAATACATAGGCCCCACAAAGCCACTTCAGAACTCAAGAGGTACCTTAAAAAAAAGGCATTTGAAATTTTCTTAAAAATATGAGAAATTGCTGTTTATGTTCTAAACCTTGTAACGTCCAAGAAAAATAAAAGAATGTCCAAAAAACGATGCCAATCTAAAGTAGACATATGGGAAATGTGAAGTAGTAACTATTTTGGGTGGTATAACCGTCTGTTTTACAAGCAGATGCATTTAAATTCAGAAAAATGCAATTTTTTCAAAATTTTCTCTAAATTTTGCAATTTTTCACCAATAAACACTGAATATATCGACCAAATTTTACCACGAACATGAAGCCCAATGTGTCACGAGAAAACAATCTCAGAATCGCTTGGGTAGGTTTAAGCATTCCGACGTTATTACCACATAAAGTGAAATATGTCAGATTTGAAAATGGGCTCTGAGCCTTAAGGCCAAAACTAGGCTGCGTCCTTAAGGGGTTAAGGGTATGTGCACACACACTAATTACGTCCGTATGTACGATGCTAGGAGTCGCCTCTCTGCAGGATAACTGTCCCGTACTGTAATCATGTTTTCAGTACGGGACAGTAGTTCCACGGAGAGGCAGGGACTCCTAGCATCGTATATAAGTATGATGCTAGGAGCCCGGCTCCCTGCACTGTGTTCGGTCCGGGACTTGCGCCCAAAATACGTCCGTCAATTACGGACGTAATTAGTGTGTGTGCACATACCCTAAGGGGTTAAATAAATGTTGTAATAATTCAAAAAGTTGTGTTATGTGTTTATTCAGGTTCTCTTTGTCTAATGTGATTGCATTTCAGAGAAAAGAAATCAGCGGGACAAATAAAATAATAGGGGACATCTGTAAAAGAGCAATCACTTTATTCACAGAGCTGTACTGCAAAGGTTCACACAACAAAAAGAGGAGGTGGTAATGGCGGCTCAAATTGCCTTGAAAATAACAGAAGTGCTCCACAATGTGTTTTTGAAAGCAGAATTTTCTGAAGTATATCATTATTTGTAGAGAATTGCATCAAAAGGCTGAAATAGAAAAAAAGAAATCTATGTATTCCCATACATAATTGCCAACTTAATACATTAAGACAGTGATGTGTATTATTTTTTAGAAATATAAAATAAGTTATTATCTTAGGGGCGGGTTTCACATGTCGGTAAGCACATTTACCAAATGGCTTATTGACCTAATGAAAAAAATTAATTACATTGTGATAATACTGGAATACATTGTGGAATACTGGTTATTGTGGCAGCAAGGCTCCTTTTAATGCATAAAAGAAAAGTAAAGCAGGAGTAAAACTGGCCACAGATAATACGTTTTACCAGGCGAATCAGGCAGATGCCAGGGTACACTGGGTTGGGACCATAGGCAATCTGGATAAACATGGTCTACACTTGTCAATTCAAAGGGGGTAGACAGGGGGCCTACTGTGACTCACCCAAGGGCCCACATTCACATGGAGCTGTCCTTGATTCTGGTTCTGATCCATAAAATAATTATTTCATCGCCATAGACGTTACATTTATCTTAATTTAGGCCTACCAATAGAAGTTACAGTGATGTCATTACTTAAAGATTAAACAATATTCCGTAATATTTCGTCTAAATATTTGCCTGCAGTTGACAAGTGCAATGATGTTCACACTTCCATAGCAGGAATAAAGAGGGCATCCTAAGCAATCAGATAGAAATCCTTGACCCAAGAGCTTGCATGCTTTACAATGCTAGCTAGTTGAATTTGTCCCATCGCCCCCCGCCCAAGATAAAAAATATCTGCTACCTGCAAAACTGATCCTTGTTTGTGTCTCATTTGGTGTTTCTCCAGACTCACTGACTCTGGCTTGTTAACTATTCTCATACTTTGATATTACCCCTTCATCATCCTTTGTCATCACCAATGCTTTGTGGATGTTTTGTAACTTTTTGTGCATGGAAAAAAGTATATAATCTAATTATACTGCCTTATACTAGTGATAATATAAATACATATATACTAAATATATGTGGACACCAATGTTCCCTTTAAGTCTTTGCAGCTGCTGAGTGGAGCGGTTAGGGAGATCGGCAATGTTCCGTTAAAGGTGGGAGATCTGAAAACCTAACATAAGGACATCGGTACATCTGTCAAAAAAACAAAATAACCTAGTAAATAAAACAATAAAATGGAACTTACTCTACTTACCACAGTAAGGGGTGGTGCATGTTAAGGGTATGTGCACACGATATCGACAATTACGGCTGAAATTACGGAGCTGTTTTCAGGAGAAAACAGCTCCTGCATTTCAGACGTAATTGCTCGTACTCGCGTTATGCGAGGCGTCAATTACGGACGTAATTTGGAGCTGTTCTTCATTGAAGTCAATGAAAAACGGCTCAAATTACGTCCAAAGAAGTGTCCTGCACTTCTTTGGCAACGCTGTTATTTTACGCGCCTTCTTTTGACAGCGACGCGTAAAATGACAGGTCGTCGGCACAGTACGTCAGCAAACCCATTGAAATGAATGGGCAGATGTTTGCCGACGTATTAGGGCTGTGTTTTCAGGCGTAATTCGAGGCCTAAAACGCCTCGTTTACTCCTGAAAATAGGTTGTGTGAACCCAGCCTAAGTCTTCCCTATATGTAGGGACAAAAGCACCTAAATATTTAAAAGATACACCTGTATCTTTGGGTATTTATGACGGACAAAGGCATACATGGGGAGGGGACACACAAGCCCAAGTTACTCATTTAGGCCGACGGACATCGACACACAAAGGCCCGGGAGAGGGGTCATGGACCTTTAACACAACACCTCCAGTCGACTGCGCTATTGATTCCATCAAAAACAACTGAACCCTGTCACAACGGTGACAAACGGAAACCATTAACAAAGTTTCTGTCACCATTGAGATCAATGATGAGGCAAATGGAAGCTAAGGTTTCCGTCTGCATTTCCGTTGCATTTTTTTAAGAAACCATCATGAGTCCTCCTGCTATTACCTGAGCAGGAGTACTAAATAATTAGCATGAGCCTGAAATAGTACATAAAGATCACATTATCACCCTTCACATCCCTTCATAAGGACCTACATATTACAAAAATCTCTTCCCCAGATGTCCACCAAATAAAGAAGGATGGGACACATGTGAAGGACACATTTTGACTGCATGGGACCCAGATATTCAAAACATTGGTCATCAGTTAAGAGGTTACATCCACACCTGTCCCTGGTCCCAGAGGGGACTAATGGTCCCTCTGCCCCATAGGAGGAAGACGGCACTATAAATGCATTGGAACCCAGGAGCTTCAACCAGTGGCGTAACTACCGTTGTAGCAGCCGTAGAGGCTGCTACAGGGCCCCTCCCATGCCCGGGGGCATCGCTAGCATTGGAGGGGGTCCCGGTGCTAGCGACAGCCACCCCCTCTTGCATTAATTGTATCTGCGTCTATAACATGCAGGTACAAATACATGCATTAGCGCTGAATAGCCGGGCATGTTCTGTGCCCGACCATTCAGCGCCTTACAATGACGCTGATTGGCGGGGCAAAATGACTTGCCCCGCCAATCAGCTACTTTCAACAATGCTAGCGGCGCGATGACTTCCGTGCTTGAAAGGCGCTGATTGACGGGGCAAGTCATTCTGCCCTGCCAATCAGTGCCTTTGAACAACGCACCGTTTGCGTCGTTCAGCTCCAGCAGACCTGCTCAGAAGAGAGCAGATCTGCATTGCCACCGGACAGCGTGGGAACGGGATCAGGGTGAGTATGTAATCTTTTTATTTTTTCCTGCTAAAACTGTGAGTGGCGTTATCTACAGTGGGGGCTCTATCTACAGGGGGGTTCGTCTATATGTGGGGATGTGGGCCACTATATACCGGGGGAGTCGTCTATATGTGGGCCACTATATACAGGGGGGTATATATGTGGAAATGTGGGGCACTATCTACAGGGGGCGTCTATATGTGGGGATGTGGAGCACTATATACAGGGGGAGCTATATGTGGGACACTATATACAGGGGTGGGCTATATGTAGAGCACTATCTATAGGGGTGGGCTATATGTGGGACACTATATACAGGGGTGGGTTACCTGTGGGGCACTAGCTACAGGGGGCTATATGTAGGGCACTGTCTACATGGGTGGACTATTTGTGGGACACTATATACAGCAAGAGCTATATGTGAGGTACTATCTACAGAGGTGGGCTATATGTGGAGCACTATCTATAGGGGGAGGTATTTGTAGGGCACTATCTGCAGGTGTGGGCTATATGTGGGACACTATATACAGGGGAGGGTTACTTGTGGGGCACTATCTACAGGGGGGCTATATGTAGGGCACTGTCTATAGGGGTGGGCTATAGGTGAGGCACTATCTACAGAGGTGAGCTATATGTGGAGCACTTTCTATAGGGGAAGCTATATGTAGGGCAGCATGGTGGCTCAGTGGTTAGCACTATTGCCTTGCAGCTCTGGAGTCCATATGTGGGCACTCTCTACAGAGGGCTGTATTTGGGGCACTATCTACAGGGGCTTCTATGTAGGGCACAATCTACAGATGCTCTATGGGGGTCACTATCTACAGGGGGCTATAGGGACACTATCTACAGGGGGCACGGTGTGTGTGTGTGTGTGTGTGTGTGTGTGTGTGTGTGTGTGTGTGTGTGTGTTACTATTATAATCAGGGACACAGTGTATGGTGCCATTATAGTTAGTGGTGCAGTGTATGGAGCTTTATTATATTTAGGGGTGTTGAGAATTTTATTTTCGTTTATAGGTGCAAAAATGTTTTAAAAGTGAGAAGCTGAAGACATCTGAGTGGAAAACTGCAGAAATGGGTCATGGCCGGGAGAAGTCATCATAGAGGTCTGGACCGGATGGAGAAGAAAAGAGAAAAAGAACAACTAGAATCTGAGACGTCACCGGTGAGTCATTTAATGTTAATGCTTATTCTGCCTTTAATCTGTACTGTAGTCACTGTATGATCGGCAGCGA
The DNA here is from genome assembly GCF_050947455.1 of Rhinoderma darwinii. Classification (NCBI taxonomy): domain Eukaryota; kingdom Metazoa; phylum Chordata; class Amphibia; order Anura; family Rhinodermatidae; genus Rhinoderma; species Rhinoderma darwinii. The sequence continues at coordinate 51,287,111 of NC_134690.1, read as the reverse complement.
GATGATGAGTGGTTTGATTATTATATGATTTGTTTTTTGTGAAACAGCAACTCCCAGCATATCCTTACCATTGTTTGGGCCATGCTGGGAGCTGTAGTTTTACTCCGTACAAACCTATACAGCAAGGTGTAATGTCCGTGGCTGCGGGCTGTCAGTTCCGTTCCCCCTCTGACAGCCGCAGCCACGAGTCGGTAAGCGCTGGCCCCAGCCTCCTCAGGAGATGCCAGTGCTCGCGTCCACTCACCTCACCCGTAGGGTGCGCGCGCACGCTCGTGCCCGCTCTTAAAGGGGCAGCGCGCGCACCGGACCTTGTTGATGAACTTTGACCCGTGAGTACCTTGGACTCCTTGCAACGACCGTCCTAAGCGACGGGGTACAACTGGGCGACGGTCCCTACGCTCAGTAAGTGCAAGACAGACAAACAGACAAGGGTACACAGAAGCTAGGGAAAACGGGGCAGCTGCCCACGGAGACACCGTGAGCAACAAGAGTAGTGAACGAGCCGAGTCAAACCAGGAGAGAACGAGGTACCAAACACTGAGCAGGAGAGTGGTCAGAAAGCCAAGGTCAATAACAAGCAGATGATGAGCAGTACAAGCAGCAGCAGCAAGCCAGGAAACATGCATAGAAGAATGACAGGCAAAGGAGGAACAGGAAAGGCAGGTATAAATAGACAGTGGGCGGGAGCTAGCTCCATCTGGCCAGGCTGTGATAGGCTCTCCCACTCCTAAGCCTGCCATCCTGAGTGGTGGAAGATGGAGTCAGTCTCACAGACATAGGAGCAGGTGCAGACTGATTGCCCACGGGCGTCGACACAGAAGCTGTGTCTGGCAAATCCTTTACACCACGTTTAGAGACTTTCTGCAGATCTGGCAGCAGACTCGATCCTCCATCCTAATGGCAGTCGACCGCATGAAACGGAAGGCTGACACAAGGAGAAGAGAACCTCCTCTGTTTCCTCCTGGCACGAAGGTCTGGCTGTCTTCCAGGAATATCCGACTAAGGGTGCCATCATGCAAATGTGCTCACAGGTTCCTCTGACCCTTTGAGATCCTACAACAGATCAACCCTGTCGCCTATAAGCTTCAGCTGCCTCCTACCCTCAAGATCCCAAACTCCTTCCATGCATCCCTCCTGAAGCCGGTGGTCCTGAACCGCTAGACCAAGACTCCTAGCCCTGTGATTGCCTCCAGCGGCCCTTCAGACACCTTTGAGGTTCAAGAGATCCTGGACACCAAAAAAGTGAGAGGAAAGACCTTTTATTTTGTGGATTGGAGGGGGTTTGGTCCTGAAGAAAGGACTTGGGAGCCAGAGGAGAACCTCAATGCCCATGCTCTTCTGAAGAAGTTTCTCTCTAGCTCTGGTCCCAAGAAGAGGGGGCACAAGAGGGGGGATACTGTAATGTCCGTGGCTGTGGACTGTCAGCTCCGTTCCCCCCCTGACAGCAGCAGCCACGAGTCGGCAAGCGCTGGCCCCAGCCTCCTCCTCAGGAGACGCAAGCACTCGCGTCCACTCACCTCAGCCAGATCCCGTAGGGTGCGCGCGCACGCTCGTGCCCGCTCTTAAAGGGGTAGCGTGCGCACCGGACCTTATTGATGAACTTTGACCCGTGAGTACCCTGGACTATAAGAGGGGTCCAGCCCCCTAGTTATTTGCCTGAGTGTTGTTGTGTTCCCTAGTTTGTCTATGTGATGGCCTCCTAGTGTGTTTCCTGTTTCTGTACCTGTTCCAGTTCCTGTACCTGTTCCAGTTCCTGTTCCTTGCATTTCCATACCATCCTGGTCGAGCACTGTGCTGTGCCAAAGTCATGTCATGCTGTTTCCACGTCTGACCTGCTTCACCTCGCCTGACACCTACCTGCTTCCTAGTCCAAGCCAAGACTGCCCTGATGCTATCTGAGCTGCCATAGGTACCTATACGAACTATAGACTTTCACCTGCTCCCTGTTGGCCAGCTGCCTTACTGCCAAGGAGGTACGGCCCAGTGGGTCCACAGACCCTTCGTGGCACAGGGGTTGCACTAAATTGAGCTGTATTTGTCCTGGGGCTGTATATGTGTACTGAGCTTTGTTCTGGTGTTCAATTTATGTACTGAGCTTTGTTCTGGTGCTGTATATATGTACTCAGCTTAGTTCCAGTGCTGTATATATGTACTGATCTTGTTTCTGGGGCTTTATATATGTATTGAGCTTGGTTCTGGTACTGTATATATGTCAGAGCTTGATTCTAGTGTTGTATTTATGTACTGAGGTTGGTTCTGGTGCTGTATATATGTACTGAGTTTGTTCTGGTACTGTATTTATGTACTGAGCTTGGGTCTGGTGCTGTATATATGTATTGAGCTTGGCTCTCGTCTCTTATATATGTATGAGCTTGGTTCTGGAGCTGTAATTATATATATATATATATATATATATATATATATATATATATATATATATATATATTTATAATATCAAAATTGCAGGGCAGATGGAATTGTTTTCAACTCACTGTATATTTAATGAGAACCTGTCAGGTAGTTTTAACCCCTTGAACCACCACCATGCGGTAATACATGACCTGACAATATTTCCAAATGTATGTTTTTTTCAGATGCAGCAAAATCTATAAAATCAACTTTTGAAACGGCGCACACTATATGCTAATTACACATTAAAGGGTCATGGGGCGGTGCCGCTATCCTAAAGAGTCACATAGTCCTGCCTCCAAACCCACCTTTCCATGTTTGCTTGATATCCCCTTGGCTGATACAACCTTCTTGGATGCGCCATTGTCTTGTACTACTTGGGCACGTACCATGCAAAGAGGTCTATTCTGCCCGGCTTCATTGCTGCACCCAGCATGCCAGGGAGTACAAGGCAACAGGCGCATCCACAAGCGTTTGAGGAGGCTGGTAGTGATGTAGAACAGCCAGGGGGATGTCAATCAAAATCTGAGGGGCACCATTTTAATCTTTGCCTCAGGCTGCAGAAAAGCTGGAATCGGCCCTGAGACTGCAGGCCACTTTAGGCCTGCAGCCTATAAGGTGCTCGGAAGACTCCCTGCGCAGGCATATGTGCTGACATCACTGCATCTCGCTGGTCTGCGCATGTGTCCCGTCCGTCGCAAGAACAGGGCAAGGTAAGTACAATATATATGTTTTTTTGGGGGGTTGTGTGGCACCATATACAAGGGGGGGAGCAGGGTGGCATTATATTCAAGGGGGAGCAGGGTGGCACTATATACTAGAGGGAGAGCAGGGTGGCACTATATACAAGAGGGGAGCATGGTGGCAATATATACAAGTGGCGGAGCAGGGAGGCACTATATACAAGGGGGAGCAAGGTGGCAATATATACAAAGGGGGAGCAGGGTGGCACTATATACTATGGCGGCTGTGTGGCACTATATACAAGGGGCTGTATGGCACTACTAAGGGGGTGGGCTGTGTGGCACTATCTACTAGGTGGGCTGTATGTCACTATTTACAAGGGGAGGGCTGTGGCGCTATCTAAAGGGGTCTGTGTGTGGCTCAATCTACAGGGGTCTGTGTGTGGCACTATCTACTAAGGGGGGATTGTGTAGCACTATACTAATGGGGGCTGTGTGGCACTATATACAAGGAAGAGGGGCTGTGTGGCACTATATACAGGGGGAGCTGTATGGCGCTATATACAAGGGGGGCTTTATGGCGATATCTACAGGAAGGCTGTATTGCACTATCTACAAGGGGGAGGTGGGGGCGCTCTCTACAAGTGGGTGTGACACTGTCTACAGGGAGGGCAGAATGTCTAGAGGGGGGCTGTATGGTACAATCTAGAGGGGACACTATTAGGGGGGTTACGTGTAACACCTAGGGGGGCAGTCAAAAGTTTGCTATGGGGCCCAGTCTTTCCTAGTTACGCCCCTGAATGTAGCCCAAGTCTCTTCTCAGGAAGAGCAAGATTTCCTGCTGATCACATGCTGCCACTTTGCATGTCTCATGGAGGTGCAGATAAATGATCACAGCATTGAGAACACGAGTTCACCAAGAACACTGATCAGAACCCTCTGCTGGTTTATTAGAAACAGGCACAGAATTATTGGCTGGGGACAATATGCAGTGCTCCTGAGTGTGGGAGAACAGCGTAGCAGGTTGTGCCCACTCCTATGGTAGGGGGCTCAGGAAAAACTGACAATTTAAGATGAAGCCTTTCGAGGAGGAAAACTGCTGAAAATAGATGATACAGATGACATTGTGGTCAGCGATCCTATTATTACAGAAGTACACACACATGACTTACTGTGAAAATGAACATCTTAATTTGGCTAAAATTATTTTATTCCATTTTGTCCTGAGATAGTTGTAGAAATAATTGCCACTAACAATGCCATGAGATATTTTATACAATGCATTGCATTTTGTTATTTTCTTAATTTGTGAGTAGTTCTTTATTGATGGTAATAATACAGATGTCTAACTCTGGATTACCGCCAAGGACAAACCATGAGAGAACTGGCACATTGAACTTTTTAAAGTACTGTAAGTAGAGAGTGCTCTGAGGCAATGCCTCGCTGTCTGGATATTTCCTTCTATCTCCTTTCAAAGTGGCGGCTCCATGTGACATCTGTGGATTTAACTTATTGTCTGTTAGATGCCTCCTGCAGGGATTGGCCTTTCAGAGTACGGGGCTTCCATTCAGCGCATGGTTTGATTATTCCATCACTCTCATTCTGAAGTTCAGCTTGTGACCTGCTATTAATTGCGCAGTGTGTGGCACAGGCTTTTTGTGTTGGAATGTTACAATAGATATTTTGGGCTGTTATTTGCTGTTATAATAGTCCTGCAATTTTATTTTTTTTCAAGTTGCTTCCAACATAGTCAATAAACGCTCTAGTAACATTTAAAATGGTTATATATTTTTTCCTATAAAATTGTAGCTGCCTTCTACACTTGGGAGGTTGGTATTTGCTGGGCAGAGAAATATACAGGACCCTTATTAATGTGGCATATTGTGGGTTATGTCTCAGTGATTAGCTTCCAAAGTCTTTATTCATGCACTGTTAGTTGAATTTAACCCCTTAAAGACTATGTACACCTTTAAATGTTGTATTTTATTAGCGCAATATAAATTTGTATTCTAAGCACTTTTTTAATTGACTTTTAAGAAAAAAAAATTTTAACTTTTTAACGTATAGCTTATAGAAGCTGTATCATAAAAAGTAAAAAAAGTGCATTTTTCCCTTCCCTTTTCCCATCCCTTGGTTGAACTTGATGGACATGTGTCTTTTTTTCAACCGTACTAACTATGTAACTATGTAAATTAAAAAGTGCTTAGAATACAAAATTACATCCTATATACGTAGAAGCTATATCTCTCAGCCGAACCCGTTAGTTCAGCTGAACTGACAGCTCGACTGAGTGCGGCTCCTGTGTGCCTCTCACATACAGGATCCAGCTAATATCGATCACATCTAAGTTCATAACTTAGTACTTAGAATACAAAAATACATTTATTTAATTAAAAAAACATTCAAAGTTTTTGATAGACTTTAAAGAGAACCTTTCACCTCCCCATACATGTGCAGCTGAGTGCAGCATGTAATGGGGAGGGCTGCACAAACCCTGGGGCACTTTACATTTTTTTCTACCCTCCTCCATTATTTCGATATCGGTGCCGTTATATTTGGCGCCCGATATTTAAATAACCCCCTGAACTGTCCATGGGGCGTGTACTGGCAAGGGGGCGTGTTACTATGGCTGTGACACTGTCCAATCAGATACGGACAGTGTTACAGAAAGAGTGAGGATAGAGGAGAGAGTGTACGTGCGCGCACATGCTCTCACTTTTCAGCTTTCAAGATCAGTCTTTTGCCGAACTGGCAAGGGGGCGTGTCACTGCTACGGACAGTATAAGAGCTGGAGAGAGGAGAGCGGGCATGTGCGCTCTCCTCTCTTCAGCTCTTGCGAGAGATCAGTCTTGTACTTTGTCTGCTGAACTGGCAAGGGGGCGTGTCTCTGCTACGGACAGTGTAAGCGCCGTAGCAGTGACACGTCTCCTTGCCAGTTTGGCAAACAAAGTACAAGACTGATCTCTCGCAAGAGCTGAAGAGATGAGAGCACGCGCACGCACAATCTCTCCTCTATCCTCGTTCTTGCTGTAACACTGTCTATATCTGATTGGACAGTGTTACAGCCATAGAAACACGCCCCCTTGCCAGTACACGCCCCATTGACAGTACCGGTTTTTTGTTTTTTTTTAAATATCGGGTGCCAAATATAACGGTGAAAGGTTCTCTTTAGGGACGCAGCCAGTTTTGGCCTCTAGGACGCCGCCCCATTTTTAAAATCTGACATGTCTATTTATGTGGTAATAACTCTGAAAAGCATTTACTTATCCAAGTGATTCTGACACATTTCTTTAAAACACATTATACTTTAAGGGGGTTACTCCCAGAATGTATAACTATCACCTATTCACAGGATAGGCGATAATTGTCTGATTGCTAGGGGCCCCACCGCGGAGGTTCCGAACTCCAGTTCCTCCTCAGTGTTTTCGACCGGAGTGTGAAAGACTTTAAATGAAGCGGTGGTCGAGCATGAAGCTGCCACTACATTCAAAGGTATGGAGATTATGGAAACAGCCGAGTACAGAACTCGGCTGTTTCCATCAGTCCCAAAGACTTTGAATGGAGCCGTGGGCACATTCTCATTTGCCGCTCCATTCAAACTCCTCCTTGTTGCTGGGAGTGTGGACTGAGGAGGAATGGGGGTTTGGGACCCCCATTTTCGCAATTGTTGGGGGTCCCAGCAGTAGTACCCTTAGAAATCAGACAATTATCAACTATTATGTGGATAGGTGATAATTGTCTATTCTGTGAAAACACCTTTATAATGAGTAATGAGCATTTTCTTAAATTTGAAATCGTCTGCATTTAAATGGATAATGATACTACATAAATTAGTAAATAAATAAGGTTTACCATATGTCTTCTTTATGTAGGCTTCATTTTCTTTGTATTTAATTTTTTTAGGATGTTATGAGGCTACGTAAGCCTAATAAGTTTTTCCACAAGCCTAATACGTTTTTCCGCAATTTTCTAAATTTACGAAACATATTTTTTAAGGCATCAATTCAGCTCTGAAGTGGCCTGTATATTAGAATCCCCTAGAAATCACACCATTTAAAAAAAAAATACACCCCCAAAAGTATAAAAATGTAAATACATTTGTTCAGAGGCAAAAATAGGTTTACCTGCACCCAGGACAAAAACTCAGTTTGGGCCCCCTCCCCACCTAATGCTTAGCTCCCCTACCATGCCCCCTTCCCCCCACCAATTAATGTAACTTACTTTTTTTTATATCTGACAAATTGGGTTTTTTCATGCCAGTAAGGGATATAAGTAAGGTTTAATAACTTTAGTAATAGTGCCACCTTTTGTGCTTCCTACACATTAATGCCGCCCTCTGTGACCCCACACAGTAGTAATGTCTTCCTTTGTGCCTCCATACAGTAGTAATATTCATATATACAATACCAGCACAGCTCAATACAGAGATCATTTAGAAATTTAGATTAGCCCCTACCATAGCTAACAATTACTGATGGATTGTTAGAAAGACATAATCTCATAATCTATGTTGAGGTATTTGAGAGCAAAAGACTCATATACTGTTCTTTGACTTGGGCTCTCTGCTGTCTCTGTCCGCCCCTGGCATGAGCAATAGTAATGGCATGCTGGGAGTTACTGTTAAAGAAAAAAGATGGTACCACCCATCATCTCACTTTAGGTTATACAGTGACTACAGTACAGATCAGTCAGATGAAGAATAAACATTTACATTCAGTGACACACCGGCTACATCTTCTCAGATTGGAGTTGTTCACTTTACATTTCTTCTCCATCCAGTCTAGACCTCCATGATGACTTCTCCCAACCACAACTCATCTCTGCAGAGATTGCTGCTCAGATGTATTCAGCTCCCCACTGTTCCAAGATATCTGCACCTATACACTAACACAAAATCCTCATGGTGCCGCAGACTATGCCCTTGAATATAATAGCACCATACCAGGCTGTTAGATTTCAAGATGCCCGATCCTTTTGTTTGTAAGGAGATAAGCCACTGCCAGAGGTGTCCGGGCGTATGGGGGGAGGTCGGGAGGGATAGCTATTGGCTGAACGAGCATTCGAATGAGCTATCTAAAGTGAGGTTTATAGGCCAGTGATCAGAAGATTTCAGGGGTTTTTGTTATATAGATGACATGAAAAAAAACAAAGAAAAAACAACATGAAATATGTTATACATGTAAAAACTTGATTTAAACATTAGATAGTTTTCTGATGTTACTTTCCTTTAATATTGTTAGTTTGATTTGTATTATTTGATTGTTTCCTTATTTATACAAATGAATAAAAAAGAAATAGGAGTAAATAATGAAACATCCTTTGTTTTTCCTATTATCCAGCAGGAAGTATAGTCAATAATATTGATAACAGTTTAATTCCCACCAACAGCAAGTCAATAGTTGTCTCGTTCGGTTAATTTAAAAATCCTTGGCAATTTTATTTCCTTTATTGTATAATCAATAGTTTTCTCATTCTGTTAATCATAAAATACATATTGATCACGTTAATGGTTTGTCTCTCCCATATTGGCCACTTGGGACTTCCTGTTAATAAGAAAAGGATGGGATCATAATGTGCCTATTTCTACGGATATAACAATCAGTCATTAATAAGTAGTCATTATTGTCAATGATGTGTGCTGTGTAACGTCTATTTTCTATACATGAATACAACATATCGGGTGACATTTATGAAAATGTCATCGGACAATTACAAAATTGGAATAAACTATCAATCAGTAGGTGCAGCATAATCATATGTACAACACTTCTTCCTACTGTGGCAGCTTTTAAGTTTAAAGGGAATGTGACGCTAGAAAAAAATGTATTTTTTTTTTAGTTAAACAATTAGTGTAAACATTGTTCTAATTTTTTTAATTTTTTTCACGAGTCAGGAAATATTATAAATTAGATTCTAATTTATAATATTTCCCAGTGCTGGTCACTAGATGGAGCAATTCCCAAAATTGCAGCATTGCATGTGGTAAAGCAACCACATTGCTTTATGCTGCAAAATTTGAGAAAACTCACTCGCTCTAGTGAGCTCTCAGAATCCCCCCCTCCTTTATCCTGGCTAGTGCCGGGAGAAACGAGGGGATTGAACGGTCAAACCTCCTACACTGTGTGTCGCCATTTTTTGAGCTAACACACAGTGTAGTAGGTTTACATACACTAGTAAACACACAGTAAAACACTTACATACACATAAATAACTTACCTGCTCTAGTCGCCGCCGCTCCCTCCGGTCCGTCCGCTCCGTCTGCTACCGCCGCTCCAAGTGCACAAGTCCGGAAGCCGCGACCGGAAGTAGTAATCTTATTGTTCGGCCGTGACTTCTGGTCTACAGGAAAATGGCGCCAGACGGCGCACATTTCATCTTGGACTGTGTGGGAGCGGCGCATGCGCCGTTCGCACACAGACGGCGTACAGCATAGTGGATGGAACGGGCCCCGTTCGCATTCACTGTGGGACTGTAGCTGCCGTATTCCATGTCTGTATGTGTCGTTAATTGACACATACAGAAATGGAGAAAAAAAATGGCAGCCCCCATAGGGAAGAAAGAGTGAAAAAATAAAAAAAAGTAAAACACAAACACACAAATAAATATAAAAGTTTTTAATAAAACACTAAAATCAAACTGATGTAAAAAAAAAAATTTTCGTGACACTGTTCCTTTAATGGTAAAAATCTTGCAGCATGCATAATTGATTTCTTATCTTTTGCTTGTTTATTTTTACTCACCTATTACCTGAAGTGCAACCCATTCTACTTCCTATGTGACTTACATAAAAAGCTGGGTATTGTGCTAGGCTGTTTCCGTCAGTCCCATGAAAATTGAATGGAGCGGCAGGGTGCATGCTTGACTACCGCCCCATTCAAGCTCCTCTGAGAAACGGAGGGATCGGGACCCCCGTTCTAGTGATCGGTGGGGCTCCCAATGATCAGACACTTATCGCCTATGCTCTGATTAGGTGATAAATGTAGATTCTAGGAATACCCCAGTGTAGGGTTTGTTTTAAAGGGAACCTATCAGCTCTCTTGACATGTCTGTTTAAGGAAATATTTTCATTCCCTATAAAATAACAAAGCTCCTCCTGGAAATGTATGAATAAATTGACAACTGGGTATTATTTCCTATGTCAATGGGGCTGGTTTGCTAAGCAAGATGCACCAAAATGATGTAATCAATTGTGCCCAAAAATTGGAATACATGGCGTGTAATTTTTATGTTTTTGAAATTTTTTTATTGTCTAGAGAAAAGAGCATAACTTAGAGGACTTGTACAATGCCTCAGATTTATTAATGGCATGAACTGTTTTATTGTTAAGCAAAATTTTGGTGTATATGAGCTAGTAAAGAAGTCCAGTATAGAAGTCTAGTATAGAAGTCTATTGGGGTTCATAAAATTTATCATGCCACATTCATCATTTTGATGTTTGGCGCAAGGTGCACCATTTTTACCGACTCCCTTCACAGTGCCACATATACCCCAAATGATCATCAATGATTGGAATAATATTTTAAAGTCAATAAAGCTTCAGAAGACATGATGCCCTTTGTCTCCTGGGGGCCCATCATGAGTGTCACTTTCTGAAAACATCCATGAAAGCAAAAATGCCCATACTTTCAATACTTTTCTAGACATTTCAGCTCCACAGATATATTATTATTTCCACCTAATCTAGAATTTTGGCATGGCCTGACAGAATGCACAGCTTCATTCCTGTCAGGTTGAACATTTTGTCTGAGCTGGAGGCAGCATGATATCGAGCAGAACAAGCTGAGCAGATTTATATATAGCTTTGTGGGAAAAGATTCAGTATAACTTTGATTAATTTAAATCACTGCTCATTCTGGGCTTATTAGTCCAATGGGCGGTCCTATTCAGTGATTGACAGCTACTCTGTATAAACATTTATACAGGGAAGGCTGTCAAGCATTGAGTGAGACCGCCCTCTGGACTCCTAAGCACAGAAATAGCAGATATTTCAATCAATAAATTACAAGTTATACTAAATCTTTTCCCACAAAATTATATGTCAATATTCTGAATGCCTCCTGCTCTATAACATGTTGCCTGTAGATGGGACAGAATTATTTTCAATGTAACAGATTAATTTTTTTTTAAATTATTTCTCCAGTGAATTATATATACTCACGCAGAACACTTATCCGATTTTCTATCCATTTCAGATGGTAAAACAGACACTAACTTGTAAATCCTAAATTCACTTTAAAATAGGAACTATAAGGCCCTGTACTATATGCATCTTCCATGTCACTCTGATCTCTGGAGGAGGGGGCTGTACTCCTTTACGTCCCTAATAATCTATGACATTTCTCTGTCAATTGACTCCCATTCATTTCAGCTGCCTTAAAGCACACCCCCTGGAAGAAAGTGTGTGCCTCCAATATGGCCACCCCCTTTTTCACAGACCTTACATCTAATTAATTAAACTAAAATATTGCAGCATTCCCTTTAAAGATGACTTGAGGCAAAGTTCATACACTGTTATACCTAGTCCAGAGCCTGAGGGGCGGAGCATGACACAGAGATTCAAAGAACACCAAAGAGAGAATCCCTATGTCATGCACCACCCCTAGGGTCCTGCAGTAGACATAACACAGTGTTTCAGTTTTGCCCGGAGTGTTCCTTTAACTTATCATGTATATAATATCTATATTTAAACTGTAAAATGGTTATCAAAGGTGAACCTACGTATGCTGACCTATGGCAGTAATATGGGCACTGACGAATTAAAGGGAATGTGTCGCTAGAAAAATATAATTCTTTTTTTTAGTTAAACTGTTAGTCAATAAATGATTACACATTGTTCTAATTTTTTTAATTTTTTTTCACAAGTCAGGAAATATTATAAATTAGATTCGAATTTATAACATTTCCCAGCGCTGGTCACTAGAGGAAACAATTCCCAAAATTGCAGCACTGGCATGTGGTAAAGCAACCACATTGCTTTATGCTGCAAAATTTGAGAAGACACACTCGCTCTAGCGTCCTCAAACAATCCCCCCCCCCCCTTTATCCTGGCTAGTGCCAGGAGAAAGGAGGGGATTGAATGTTCAAACCTCCTACACTGTGTGCCGCCATTTTTTGAGCGAATGCACAGTGTAGTAGGCTTACATACAGTGGTAATCACACACTAAAACACGAACATACACAAACATAACTTACCTGCTCCAGCCGCCGCCGCTGCCGCCACTCCCTCCGGTCCGTTCGCTCCTAGTGCTTGCTTCTAATCACATGTCCGGAAGCCGTGATCGGAAGTAGTCATCTTACTGTCCGGCCGCGGCTTCCGGTCCACAAGAAAATGGCGCCGGATGTCGCTCGGCCGAAGACCTTCCATTTGGACTGTGTGGGAGCGGCGCATGCGCCGTTCCCACACAGACGGCGTACACCATAGTGAATGGAACGGCTCCCGTTCGCATTCTCTATGGGGATGTATGTGCCGTATTCCATCTCTGTATGTGTCGTTAATCGACACATACAGAGATGAAAGAAAAAATGGCAGCCCCCACAGTGAAGAAAAAGTTAGAAAAAAAAAAAAAGTAAAACACAAACACACAAATAAATAAAATGTATTTTAATAAAACACTAAAAGCAAATTGATATAAAAAAATAAATTTTCGCGACACCCGTCCTTTAAAGAGAAATCTTGTTTGCTGACACAGGACGTAACTGATCTCGAGCACCTGATTTAGTGTTAATGTACACAGTGGATTATACTGAAGTGCTAAAAGGGTTTTGCCGATCTGGCAGCCAGTTGCGTAAAAGTCACACAATGCACTTTGACAAATGCAGCAAAAATAAAAATAGATTGCCCTTGACCTGTGTCATTGTGACAATACACAAGGGTTTTCTATTGCCACTCTGCTGCACTAGACTAGTCATGTGTGGAAAGGGAATAACAAGGTGAGAAACTGAAAGGAAATGCATTGTATATATACATTGTATAGATACATGTGGAACACTAAGCCGATTAACTATCTGTCAGATGGTAAGACGGACACTAACCAATAAATCCCAAATTCATAAAAAAAAATTTAAAGCTCCTATAAAAATTCTAAACTACTGAATCTATTGTATATTAGCAAATAGTAGAGAACAGTTAACCCCTTCCCGCCGCAGCCCTTTTTCAGATTTTCATTTTGGTTTTTTCCTCCCCACCTTCCAAAAGCCATAACTTTTTATTTTCCACAGAAGTTGATAGGGAAAATAGGGGGTAGGAGGAAACCTCCAGCTCACCAGCTCCACGTTCGTGTGTTCGGGTCTCGCCCGGATCTCCGCGCCGGCCCGCGGTAATAAGCACAAGAAAGAAGAAAGGAGGATCCAGCGAGATGAAAATACTGTTCGCGAACTAGCCATGAATAAGAGCACAGATCGTGCTTGAAACGCGTAGGCTGCTTTATACCTGCCATTTTAACCACCTTGCCACAATATTTTGTTCCTGTGTCCGTTATTTGCTGTTCACAAATTAATAAAGTGGAAACAGTATTTTCATCTCGCTGGATCCTCCTTTCTTCTTTCTTGTTTTTATTTTTCCGTCAATATAGTACTATGAGGGCTTGATTTTTGCCGGACGAGTTGTAGTTTTTCGTAGCGCCATTTATTGTGCCATATAATGTACTAGGAAACGGGAAAAAACATATTTGTGGGGTAGAAAATGAAAAAACAGTGATTCCTCCATTGTTTTTTGCGCGTCGTTTTTACGGAATTCACTGTGCAATTAAAACAACATGTTATCTTTATTATGTGGGTCAATACGAGTTTTTTCTATATTTTACTACTTTTACAAGTAAAAAAACGAGTGTAAAAAATAAAATTTATTTTGTGTCGCCAAATTCCGAGAGCCATAACTTTTTTATTTTTCCATCGATTAAGTGATATGAGGGCTTATTTTTTGTGTGGGATAAGCTGTTGTTTTTAATGATACTATTTTGGGGTACATGCCACGTTTTGATCACTTTGTATTTAATTTTTTGTGGGAGATGAGGTGACCAAAAAATAGAGATTCTGGCGTTTAAATTTTTTTTGTTTTTACGGCGTTCACCGTGCGGGTTAAATAATGATATTTTGTAGTAGCTCAGACTTTTACGGATGCGGCGATACCAATTATGTTTATTTACTTATTTTTTTACTATGCTCTAGGGAGAAAATGTTTTTGTTTTTTTTAACTTTTAATTTTGATTTTATTTTTACATAAAAAAAAAACTTTCTTTTACAAATTTTTACTGTTTTTATTAGTCCCCCTAGGGGACTTCAACCAGCGATCATTAGATCGCTTGAACGATATACTGCAATACTAATGTATTGCAGTATATTGTGATTCCGGCAGGGCTTAATAGGACCTGGGGGCCTTCATTAGGCTCCCAGGCAGCCATAGCAACCATCGCCCCCCCCCCCCGCGCGATTGCGTTGCGGAGGGTGCGATGAGCTGTTACAGGGGGTCGCCCCCCTCTTTCTATTAATTTAAATGCTGCGGTCGCTATTGACCACCGCGGCATGTAACAAGTTAAACGAGCGATGTCGCTCGTTACTCCGAAGTGTTGACTGTGACATACAGTCGACACCGGCATCGGATGGAGCGGGTTCACTCCGTGAGCCCGTTCCGTAGTTCCCCTACCCAACTTTGGCATATGGATACGTCAAGTGTCGGGAAGGGGTTAAAAAGGAGTGTGGCTGCAGGATCAGACTACACAGGGTTTGTTTGTAGTCTGTTGCCATGGAGACAGATATATCTGCATAGGAGCTGTAGACATGAAATGGTAGGACATTTTTGATCAAGACCATTTGCATATTTGATTATTCTCTATCTGTACCAAATGGTGTCCTTAAATAGGTTAAATTGCAATACCAGGAAAAAAAATCTAAGAAAACCCTTTTATTCTTGAGTATTACTGGTTTTCCATATAGTTATTGTCTAAAGTTACAATATTTTCAAGTTAATATTGTAACTTGAGGGAGCACTTAATAATCCAAACAATCACTGAGTAGATTGACAATGTCACTAGAACCCTCACTGATCACAAAAAAGTCTTCGTTTTACCCTCTCGTTCATAGGTTGTGTCTGCTCTTGAATTTCCACTGCAGCTCAGCGCTATTCACTTGAATAGTACTCACCTGCAGTACCAGACACAGCCCATGGACGTGGTGCTGTGTCTAATAAAACTACAAAGCTTTAGCCACCCCTTTGTTTTCGTGATCAATTGAACCCACATAAAATGTTTAGTCCCACACCACCTCTTTTATGAAAATTGTTCTACCTCTTGTTTCATGTTTGGCTCTCTTTGTATAATCCATTGCTAAAACTAGAGTAGCAAAGAGTATGTTGGTAGGGGAGAGATCAACACCTTCCATCTGCAGCACAGTATATAGAGTGGCAGAAGAGGTAGGACACCAGAGGCACTGAAAGTAACACTGTTCAGAAGGCGGAAGGGCAGTGGGAGGAGAGTGATTACTTACTTAGGGTCACGATCTATGGGTATGTGGACCCACTGGGCCGTACCGCCGTAGCGGGATAGCAGCTGGCCAAACAGTGTACCAAGTAAAGTCTATAGTCAGAGCAAGGGTACCTCTGGTAGTACAGACAGTAGCGATGGCTAGGCTCAGATGGGACCTTGGCAGCAGACACCAGGCGTGGTGTAACACAATACGACTCCAACTCTAGTAAGGCACAGGAACAAGGTAGCACGGGATACAGGATACAGGTAGCAGGAACGGGAACACTGGGAACAGGAAAACACTAAGGGACCATTTGCTAGACTGACACTGGAAAACATAACAATGCTCAGGCAATTAGTGAAGGGGCAGGGCCCTTCTTAAAGTCCAGGATGATTAGACAATTCTAAACATGTGTGCGCGCTGGCCCTTTAAGGCTGAGCTCACGCACGCACCCTAGTGGTCACTGCAGGCCAGAATGGCCGCATGTGCTGGCATCTCCAGGAAGGAAGGTGTCGACAGGATGGGAGGAGTCTGCGGAAACTGATGTTACACTTAGGTTGAAAAAAAAATAACACTAGTCCATCAAGTTCAACTTTTCTCAGGCTATTCTATTGATGTTTAAATCAACTTTTCTCCACACATAGAAAAAGCAGCCTGGTTCCTGAAATAAATGATGTGCCAGTAGTTTGTACTAACAATGAATTTATTTATACATGTTAATAATTACCCTCTAACTCTTCTTTATTGTTTTTACAATGTGTATTTCAAAACTGAACCCCATATACAGTACTGTGCAAAAAGTTTTAGGCAGTTGTGGAACAATAGTGCAAAGTAAGAATGCTTTAAAAAATAGAAGTGTTAAGAGTTTTTTTTTATCAATTAACAACTATACAAAGTGAATAAACAGAATCTAATTAAATTGAAATTAAATCAATATTTGGTGTGACCAATTCTTCTAGGTACACTTGCACACAGTTTTTGAAGAAACTCGTCAGGGAGGTTGTTCCAAACATCTTGGAGAACTAACCACAGATCTTCTGTGGAGGAAGGCTACCTTCAAATCCTTCTGTCTCTTCATCTAATCCCAGACAGACTCGATGATGTTAAGATCAGGGTTCTGTGGGGGCCATATCATCTCTTCCAGGGCTCCTCATTCTTCTTTACGCTGAAGATAGTAATGTGACATTGGCTGTATGTTTGGGGTCATTGCCCTGCTGGAGAATAAATTTGGAGCCAGTCAGACACCTCCCTGATGGTATTGCATGATGGATAAGTATCTGCCTGTATTTCTGATCATTGAGGACACCATTAATTCTGATCAAATCCCCAACTCCATTTGCTGAAATGCAGCCCCAAACTTGCAAGGGACTTCCACCATGCTTCACCGTTGCCTGCAGATACTCATTATTGTACCGCTCTCCAGCCCTTCGGCAAACAAACTGCCTTCTGTTGCAGCCAAATACTTCAAATTTTGACTCATCAGTCCAGAGCACCTGCTGACATTTTTCTGCACCCCAGTTCCTATGTTTTCATGCATAGTTGAGTCGCTTGGCCTTGTTTCCACGTTAAAGGTATGGCTTCTTGGGCGCAATTCTTCCATGAAGACCACATCTGCCCAGACTTCTCCAAACAATAGATGAGTGTACCTGGGGCCCACTAGTTTCTGCCACTTCTGAGCTGATGGCACTACTGGATATCTTCAGATTTCAAAGGGAAGTAAGCATGATGTATCTTTGATCTAATGCACTAGGTTTCCTTGGCCGCACACTGCGTTTACGGTCCTCAATGTTGTCTGTTTCTTTGTGCTTCTTCAAAAGAGCTTGAACAGCACATCTTGAAACCCCAGTCTGCTTTGAAATACCTGGGAGAGACCTTGCTGATGCAGTGTAACTACCTTGTGTCTTGTTGCTGTGGTCAGTCTTGCCATGTTGGACTTGTGACATGAAACTGTCTTCCACAACCTCACCTTTGTTGCAGGTTTTGGCTGTTCTATCCCAGTTTTAATCTTCCTACACAGCTGTTTCTGTTACAGTTAATGACTGTGTTTTAACCTATATATGAAAATGATGATCATTATCGCCTGTTTAGTATGATTGGTCAATCATACAACTGACTATAATCCTAAAAAAATCCATGACTTTGTGCAAGTGTACCTAGAAGAATTGATTCTGTTTTGAAGTCAAAGGGTGGTCACACCAAATATTGCTTGCTTCAAATTTATCCCTTATTCATTCACTTTGTACTTTGTTAATTGACAAAAAAAAACTATTAACACTTCTTTTTTTGAGAGCATTCTTACTTTGCAGCATTTTTCCACAACTGCCTAAAACTTTTGCACAATACTTTATAACATGTAGCTTCTTACAATATTACATTTGAATTACGTTTTTATCTCTCATATATACACTCTAAAATATTGTTTGCTTTTGCAGCTGCAGCTTGACATTGAGTGCTGTTGCTTAGTTTACTGGTAAGGGTATGTGCACACACAATATAAAAAATTTCTTAAAATACGGAGCTGTTTTCAAGGGAAAACAGCTCCTGATTTTCAGAAGTTTTTTAATGAAAGTCGCATTTTTCGCTGCGTTTTTTACGGCCGTTTTCTGAGCTGTTTTTTAATAGAGTCAATGAAAAACGGCTCCATAAGTGACATGCACTTCTTTTTCGCGGCCGTTTTTTTACGTGGCCATTTTTAAAAATGGCCGTGTAAAAAACGGCCCGTCGAAACAGAACACCGTTTTTCCCATTGAAATCAATGGGCAGATGTTTGGAGGCGTTCTGCTTAAGATTTTTCAGCTGTTTTTCGGAACGTTTACGGCCCGAAAAACGGCTGAAAACACTACGTGTGCACATACCCTAACAATTATAACCTGTGAGCTGCTTTTCATATGTGACATATTACCAGAAAAGAATATAGTTTATATTAGGCGTAGGCAACACAGAGACCGAGAAACATCCACTGCGTTTAGTGAACTTTTATGTTTTGTGGGGGGGAAATGCTTTTTACAATGAACACGGAGGGACTGTGTGCACCTTTAGATTGTTTTCTTGCTTTCTTGTCTAATTTATGATTTTGAATTATAGCCTTGTGGTAAATTAATTGATAAGACAACAATATATATTCTTTCATTTCTAGAAGTGCCTCTCAGTCACATCTGCGTGTTTTAAAACCAGTGTAAATCATATACTAGATGAATTTAAATGGAAACTGCATTACAGGGGGCAGGATGCAAGGCATTGGGAATCAATGGCTTCATTCATCCTCTACTTCGGGGAATGGAAAATGAATCATTGCAGCAGGGTCACTAATTTCAGGGGTTTAGGACCCTGCAAATATAAATATCCTTGCTCAAATCAATTGTAAGGCTAAAGATGACATCAGTTTACTGAAGCATGCTTCTGTAGAAGTACTAAGTTCAGTTAAAATTTCACTTCCAGCCTGATTCACAAAGGGGCAATAGTTTAAGGCTCTGTCATGGCTTGTGCTCCTAACAGAGCGATAACAGCTAAGCCAGATCCGTTTTAAAATGGATACCAATGAACCCTGACGGACCACCACGTTTCCATTAGGGTTCCGGCTTGAATAGTGCTGCTATTTTAGCAATCCTAATAGCACAAGTGTGAATAGAGCCTTACTACTCCAAGAAAAGGCTGCAGAAAATTCATGCTTGCACTTTTTGTGGCAATTGCAGTCACAATTTCTAGAAAATAGTTTTACAACTATTCTTTTTAAAACCTAATTTGCTGTGGCATCTTTAAAAACTTTCCATCTTGTCTATAATTTTCTGTATTGCATTTTTCCAAAGTGACAGTATTTGTATATTATGTCAGGGATGAATATCTATATTGAGCCCTGACATCCTTTTCTCATTAGGATTACAGGATTTAAGCCTTTACTTTAAACTTCCTCCTCCCCACAGTAGCAATTTGGTAAAAGAGAAGAGAAATTTCCTATACTGTGCTCACTTATGTCATTCGCACTCAGCACAAGGGAATGAAGCACTCCTCTGGTCAAATATGCAAAGAAAATATGAAATTTTTGGATCAGGCAATATAACATAGAAAATATGTAACGTTTCGGCCACAATCCGGCCTTTGTCAAAACTCTATTGCCGCTGATCAATAGAAAAAGTTGCTGGAGCGCTATAGGAAAGATAACTAGTTCCACACATTTTCTCCATGGCACTAGTTATCTTTCCTATAGCGCTCCAGCAACTTTTTCTATTGACCATCGGCAATAGAGTTTTGACAAAGGCCGGATTGTGGCCGAAACGTTACATATTTTCTCTATTATATTGCTTGATCTGAAAATTTAATATTTTCTTTGCATATTTGACCAGAGGAGTGCTTGAGTTTATCTTATCAATATTGACGGGGTGGGAGCCCTACCTGTAGCACCCAGACCATTTGCAGAGTGCCACAGATTTGATCTAAAGTGAATGAAGCAGGCGGGCACAACAGATGCCATCCTTCGACAACGTCTGCCCTTCTGAAGCTGGAAAAGATGGAGCAGGGGAACATAATAGTCCTACAGGTCTTTATTTTCTGATTGTTTCTTAAAGTCACCACCAATTAAACCCTACTGGGGGGGGGGGGCACAAATTCTGTCCAATTCAAGGACTGGACAGTTTGTTTTTTTTTGTTTTTTTTTTAAAGCTTAGCTACTGTTACAGCTGTAGTTGTGTGTTAGATGAAGTGCAGACCGAAATATTGTGTGTAACCTGCATATTGTATGTTTTTTTCTCTCCCCTGCATCATTCCTGTGAATGGACATGTTCTCTTTTCTGCTGACAGGGCAGGCTACTCCTTGGATGATGTCAGAGCTTTGCTTTATAGTCTGCCTCACACAGGCTGAGGGAGAAAGAAAGCTTGACGGTAGGTGGTCGTCACAAGTGTAGAAGAACGGACACAGCTTCTTGTGTCAACCGTATACTGAGATTACAACAGATCAAGGCTGTACAATCTTTGGGAGCAGGCAGGACACACTGACGTTGGGGATTTCAAACCCGCTGGAGTGCCCCTGAGAGAGGTTGTGCCTGACCCCACTTTGCTCAAGGCTTTGGGTAGCGACATGCCTCCATCAGTCACAGTGAGAGCTATTCGCTACTGCCAGAATGCCTAAGAGTAAGAGCCACGCTCTCAGCCACGGTTTGTGTCGTGGGAGTCAGTGGACTAACCGGACCTTCTGGCACCACCGCGGGTCCTTTGCGGCGCTAACTGCTACCTTTTGCGGTTACCTTCTCCCGTCCTCAGCGTCGGCCAATAATAGTCAGGTACGCCTGGGACGCAACCAACCGTGGCAGCAGGTGAAGTGTATAATTAATTACTCTTTGTCCATACACAAGTTCAATGCTATTTCAATTAGTCTGCCCTCACTTAGCCTGCCTGCTCCAACACCATTAGTCAGCTAAACTAATACTATCTTCCCGGGGAGTAGTATAGGGAAGCGCTAAGTGTAACTGGATTGTTACAATGAAACTGGAGCACTCCAATAATCAGGCGCTAGACCGGAGACACCCACTAAAGATTTCTAATGATTCCATGCACATTAACGCTTCTGTGCAATACAATGATCCTTCACCCTGTTACCAGGTACCTTCTATAGACTGCAAGGACCCATTATCCACCTTACCTGCCCAGGACCTTATACCATCCTTCTTTAAATTAAAACACCAACACCTTCTTTATGGAAATGTGGAAGTGGCCACAGCTTTATTATTATTTACAACCATCGGCATGAAGACATATATATATTTATTTTTCTCTCTCCTTCTCCTGAAATGCCGATGCTCCCTGTCTCCATCAGGCATGTAGGGTGCTAACTTTGTCTTCTTCTGCCGTACTTTCCGCCAGCTGTGACATCTACGAAAAACCAGAAAAACGCCAGAACAAGAATATAACCGTAGAATTTTTTTTTCCAAAAACAAAACCAACACCACCAGGGGAGGGAGGGCGGGTGTTTCTTCCACCGCAGCTTGAAGGTAAGAGGGCTTTCTGCCCCAACCCCCTGCCTTATATCTTCTTAACCACGCCCCTCTCACCCCTTGTTCACCAATGCCAGTCCTGGGCATCATTTAAACCGTTCCATCCTTTCTTAACCCTTTGCAGTCCCTGACACTCTCCCTAGGCGCTTCAGTGTCTGCAAGACTGCAAGGACCCATTATCCACCTTACCTGCCCAGGACCTTATACCATCCTTCTTTAAATTAAAACACCAACACCTTCTTTATGGAAATGTGGAAGTGGCCACAGCTTTATTATTATTTACAACCATCGGCATGAAGACATATATATATTTCTTTTTCTCTCTCCTTCTCCTGAAATGCCGATGCACCCTGTCTCCATCAGGCATGTAGGGTGCTAACTTTGTCTTCTTCTGCCGTACTTTCCGCCAAGAAGGGGAACTGAGAAACCTACTCAGTCCCCCGACCACCCCCACCAAGCAACGCCAGGCCTCTCTCAGCACCATCCAACAGGTCCAATAAAAAGATATCAAGCCCGATATCATTTAGATGCACTCCATCCGGCGCCAGCAAATCCGCATTATCCCCTTCCAGAGATTGGTGCCGCAACCCAATTCCCCCTATAGAGTGAATGAACCGCGACACCCGCACATTAATCAGCCTGCGATCTCTCTCCAATGCTGCCATGTTCCTCGCTCCTCGCCACACCGTGCGCGCCACTATCTCGGACCAAACCACAACACAATGGGCGAACAATTTCTGAAAGCGCGCCAAATCAGTCCGTATAAACGATAATAACTCGGCCATTTTAACTTGGCCGATATCATTCCCCCCAGCATGGATGATCAGGACAACAGGTCCGTACGTGTGCCTCGTAACTGCCACTACCTCTGGCAGTAACTGCACCCACTGTAGTCCCCGGACACCTCTCCAATGGACGTCGGCCTGTGAGAGGCCCAAATTCGGACCCAACGGCCTCCGTCCTGCTCGAACCGCTGCCCAATGCACATAAGAATGCCCCAAGATCCACACCTGGGGGCGCCGAGACCCTAACAAAGAAAAATCAAGCTACATTCCGGTCAAATGAAGATACAGGCAGGATTAGCATAAAACGATACCCAAAGAAACGAGGAAGGAAAAAAGGGGGGGGTGGGAGAACTAACCAGGGAACCTCCAAGCTTAATCACACTTTAAAACCAAATCAGGTCGCACATATGACTTATAGCTATTAGAACGACATCTACCCAGACGCATGATAGCCGCTGAATCCAAGCCCAAGGCATCCGCCTCAGTTGCCGCCCCAATCCTAAACGAATGTGTACCAAACTCGCCCGGTGGCAAACCCAGGTATTTCAACCCGGCCTTAAAAACCGCCTCAAATTGAAAACGCGACATTGCTGATCCATCCTGATGTATCAAGAATTGGGCCCCGGGCACTCGGACCAACACGAATTCCTGAACCCATCTCACCGGGCAATCCTGCCCCCCCAATCCGCCCAATCGACAACCAAGCTCCCCTCCCTGCCGTGTCTGTCTTTGACCTCCGAACGCAGACCCGGGGAGAATCTCCCAACGTCACTACATCAGATCCGAGAAGCCCACCGCTTGCGCCCACGCTGGGCGGAACCCGCTCACTGACCCGTAATGCGGCAAAGAAAGCCAAAGAAAACGCCGCGCCAAACAAAGACACCTCATATTCATCCCGGCACACAAAACATAAAACGGCTAGAAGCCGACCCAGGAGCGAAAAGGATACTGGACGCCTCGTGTCCCTGGAACACGCCTCTTTTCTCCACCCTTTCAAAATTTGCCTAACAACAAATTCTTTTGTAACATCTCTGCATCCCCACAATTTTAACATAAAGGCCACACCTGCTAAAAACTTGCTTGCAGTGGCCGCACTGCCCCCCTCCTGACGTAATTGTACCAAACTTGCTAACGTGACATCAAGGTGACACCCATCCTGCGATGGGAAGTTATCCCCCGCAATCTCCAACCACCGATCCCACGCTCTGCAATGACTCTTCCAAGTCGCCGGTACCACCGAACCCCTCAACAGTCTCATAAGTTGTCCTCGACCAGGGCCCATAAGTGAAGGGGGGGGGACTCCCCTTCTGCCAAAGCTGCCGGGTGCAATTCCCGAAACCAGGACATCTGTGAACGAGACAAAGCATCAGCCATCACATTACGGACTCCCGGAACATGTTTTGCACGAAACCACACATTCAACCATAAACACTTCAAAACCAACCGTCGTAATAAAGCTAATACCGGCAATGAACTAGACGACAACCCATTCACCGCATGCACCACCGCCATGTTGTCTGTCCAAAATACAATCCGCTTATTCACCATCACGCTACCCCACAACTCTACTGCAACTATAATAGGAAACAATTCTAATAACGTAAAATTACGTAACAAACCTAACTCACCCCAATGCGAGAGCCAAGGGGACCTACACCAACTTCGGCCCAAAACTGCTCCAAAACCATCACTTCCAGCTGCATCTGTAAACAATTCCAAGTCTATATTAGACAACTCCGCGTCCTGACACACCGACCTCCCATTAAACTAACTCAAAAATGAATGCCAGACAAACAAATCCTTCTTCATCCAGGAAGTTACCCGGATAAAATGATTCAGTTTTAATATACCCCTAGTGGCTAAAGACAAACGCCGAGAAAAAACACGACCCATTGGAATTATCCGACAGGCAAACACCAGCAGTCTCAACAACGACTGTAACTGTTTCAACGTCACTTTTTTAGACCCCATGATCTGGTCAACTTGCGACACCAGCCTTGCCAATTTATCATCAGGCAAGCGAAAAACCATCTGCTCGGTATCTATTTCGATACCCAAAAATGACAAAACCGTTACCGGGCCTTCCGTCTTGTCTTCAGAAATAGGTACACCAAAACGCGACATTACCTGTCTAAACACCCGCAGCAACGTACTGCACAACCCAGAGCCCCCAGGGCCTACAAAAAGAAAATCATCCAGATAATGAATGACCAAATCAAAACCAGACTCCAAACGAACTACCCATTCTAGAAATGACGCGAACATTTCAAAGTAACTGCACGATATTGAACAACCCATGGGAAGGCACATATCAACATAAAAATCATTATCTAAACAACAACCCAGCAGGTGAAAACACTCCGGATGAACCGGCAGCAAACGAAAAGCCGCTTCAATATCAGACTTAGCTAACAACGCGCCCTGTCCAGCCGCCTGTAGCAGCCTCACTGCAACATCGAAAGACGTATACGAAACCGCCGCCTCCGCCCTGGAAATCCCATCGTTAACAGAACCGCCGTGAGGAAAGGAAAGGTGATGAATCAGCCTAAACCTTCCCCGCTCCTTCTTTGGAACTAAGCCAAGGGGGGAAACTCGCAGATTCGTATACGGCGGCTCGCTGAATGGACCTGCCATTCTCCCTAATTCCACTTCTTTCGCCAATTTTAGACGCGCAATGCCCACATTCTCATTGATCGACTTCAAATTGTCAGCCAATGACAATGTCGCAGAATATTCAAAAGGAATCTCAAAACCAAACGAAAACCCGCTAGTGAGCACCTCTGCTTCCCGCCTCCTGTGGTACCGCTCTAACCATGGGACCATCTCGAGCACGTTCACCGGCGTTCTCCGCTGCGCCGGAAGGAGGTGCCTTGACCGGCTGCTTACCTCTCCGGAAACACCGGAGCGCCGAATGAGCGCCCCCACAGATGGAGTATTCTTGTCGGAATTTGCACGTGGCAAAGAACCGACAGTGGCCCTCGTTGTAGAGCCAACAGGCCCCTGTGGGCCTAGCGGCCGCAGCTCCAGGGGCGGGGCCTGGCGCTGCGGCCGCACTGGGAAAGGGTCGTTGTTGCCTGCTCCCATGCGCTAAGATGAGCTGCAACCACACGTCCGTTGCCTTCGTCGCCCAACTAATATCGGGCGACAAAGCCAAACGACGCCGAAATTCTTCATCATAACGCCACCAGGCCGCACCACCGTGCAGCCTGTGGGCGCTGAAAATTGTGTCAAAATAAACAAACAACTCGGCCCCTTTCCCGGGATAGCGCTGGCAAATAACATGAGCCAGTGTAGCATAACACTGTACCCAGTTGCCAAACATTTTTAGTGACTTTAGCTTTCCTATCTGAACCTCTCTCAAAGACCCGCTCCTTATCGACAGTCACCTGCTCCACCGAGACCAAGGACCAAATATCCACAAATTCATTCCTCCAAATCTTGTCCTTGATCTCAGCTGACAAATGAGTCCCGAGAGGAGCGACCCCACAAAACAATGAATCTCAAAACGTCAAACTAGCTAAAGCATTTTCTCTCTCAGACGGGAGCTTCGCCCCCTCTGGTGGCACCGAGGGAACCGACGTTCCCTCATTCACATTTAACCCAGCCACCACGGCTTTTAAAACAGAAATCAGATCCGCACCCGATGCATTAGATTTATTAAGCCATGCGTCACCGCAGGCCGACTCACCGCTCCCAGAGGTCCCACCGACTCCAGAGGGTCCTTCAGCCACTTGCCGCGGTACTGGAACCACGGCCTGAACCTCCTCCACCGGCCCGGCGGGAGGGACAACCTGGGACAGCTGCTCACGATCCACCGACAAGCGCCGCACCTCCCGGCGTCGACTGTGTCTCTGCGGCCGTGACGATCTCCTCGACGACTTCCTCCACGATCCTGATGAGGCAGATGTCGTTGTCGCTGACGAGGAGGAGAATCCATCGCTGGAAGACGAGGAAGACCGCCGACCATGCCTCTTTGCGCCACCTGATCTGCGACGTCTGTGATGGCCGTGACGGCGATGTCTTCCAGCCCGGCGTTTCCTCCCTCGCCTGGAACGCTCCCTCACTGGACCTGCAGGAGAAAAATGAGACAAGGCAGGAGAAGGGCAAACCGGGCCCGCCACTCCCTCGACCCTATCCTCCCTAGCACACTCCCCCCCCCCCGGCCTTGACCCCTGTTGACAGGGGACCGGGGGAGACCGGGGTGGAGAAGCAGCAGGCACAGCAGAAGCCCCCACCCCAGGGCTGGGCTGAGTACTCACCGCTCGCTTCCCCGAACCCGCCGCCATCTTCTTTTTATGGGCGCCGCCATCTTGTTTCCTGGCCGACCTGCGCCGGCCAGGACGTCCCGCCTCTGTTCTCCCCACAGCCATTTCCGGCTGCACAGAGAACAGAACGGGGAAAGATGGCGCCGACCTCGGCTGCTCACAGGAACCGGAAGCAAGCCCCAGATCCCGTGAACATGCCGCATGGTAAGCGACCATGTCGGACCAGTCACCTGGGCCCGCCATACTCACCCCACTGTCCCGGAAATCGGCCGCTGCCTCCGTGCCCGCACCAGCAGCTCGAGGCGGGTTGTACCGTGCCTGTGCCGGTTTAACAGCAGCCCTCTTACCGCCATGGGGAGGGACGCCAGCGTGACGAGTGGACGGGGGGGAGGGCGGCACTATGTAGACCGACGAAGTGCCAGTCGACATAGGCCTAGGGGACATGCTGGGACCACCGCACGACGGTGCAGCAGTCACTGCGCCCCGCACAGCAACGGGGCTAGGGCTCAAACGAACAGGGGGGCGTATAACGCGCTGCGGCCTACCTCGGGTAGCCGCTCCCGGCTGTTCCATGCCACGCTCCGATCCTCGATTCTCTCCCTCCGCCATCAGGGATTCCAGCCAGGCAGGCCCCTCCAACGCTACCCGCTGTGCCACCTTCCGCAACAGATCTTCCGCCATTGTCCTGAAGGATTACGCTCCGAATCCTCACAGCAGCAGCAAAGGTGTTTCTTCCACCGCAGCTTGAAGGTAAGAGGGCTTTCTGCCCCAACCCCCTGCCTTATATCTTCTTAACCACGCCCCTCTCACCCCTTGTTCACCAATCCCAGTCCTGGGCATCATTTAAACCGTTCCATCCTTTCTTAACCCCTTGCAGTCCCTGACACTCTCCCTAGGCGCTTCAGTGTCTGCAAGATGTTGAGGTGAAAACACCCTGAATGCAGCCAGGCCACTCCTTTACTTCTCCTAATTCTTCTTCCTCAGGTTCTCTGGCTCCACTTCTGTCCAAGTCTTGCTCCTTGTAGTCTCTGTGTCTCTCCTGGTCCTATCCTCTCCCTCATGCTATTTGTGACCTTTCTCCTCTGCCTCACACTTTTTTCCTACTCCTCCCGCTCTCCTCACTCTGTCTCCATGCCCAACAAACCACTCCCCCATGCTCTCTCTGCACCTCCCCTCCCCTGGCGTGACATCACTACGTTTCCCGTTTTTCCGACCACCTTCCCTGTGACAGAGCCGACGGAGACTTCACTCCGTCACTCGGTGTAGAAGCGTGCACGACATGACGCACAACGTCACAAACGTCGTCGCCATGATGATGTCGCTCCGGAGTTACACTCCTTAGCTATCTGCCAACAGTGTCCTATATGGGACCATACATACAACAAGGGAGGTGTACATCCCCTTATATGCTGTAAGATGATTGTTCCTTCTCCCTTTCCCCTCTCACAGCATGAGCCTCACCCAAAGACTGAGGAAGGGATACTGCTGCAGCTTCCCTCATTCACCCTGTATAGTATTCACTCGGAAGCCAGGCCTCTTGTAGCGCCCCCATTGGCATGGGCAACTGATGTGCCTTATGCAAATGCACATCCCCTGCATTGGATAGTCTTTATTCCCTAATATTTTATATATACTACTCTAAAGTGGACTTTCACTGTACGTTCACAGTTTCTATATATTTCCTGCTGTAGTTTAAGAAATTTAATTAAGCAGCAACCATTCATCAATAAAAGTCATTTTCCCGAACCATTCAATTGAAGAAGCTTTTTAATTTTCTGTTAGCTGTGTATATAATGGTCTGAAACCTGGTATACAAAACACTTGCAATGATCCCGTGATAACTGGAAACAAATTCAAAGTTCTGACTTTAATTTCCACTTGGATAATTGTTTGGTGAGAGGCTTAGATGAAGTTTGGTCAAGCCAAATGGAATTTTGATTACTCTTGGAAAAACAAAGATAGAGGTTAAAATATAGGTCATGGATAAAATACTGTTCATACTATGCCAGTTGGTGTACACTATGTGGACCAATTTAGAGATATCTACTCTTTTTCTGTTTTGTTTTTTATTTAGTACTATCATTCTATTAATTTCAGGAATTACTGACACCATATTGTAGGATATATAGTTCCGTTTTTTTTCTTAAATCTCATCGCTTTGTTACTAGTAACCATTTCAATGTGTGCTCTGTACCAATGTCATATCACAGTTACTCTCTCCGTGTCTTCCTCTACCATAAACGTATTCTGTACTATGAATTTTTCAAAATGCTCCATACATTGTAAAATAGATCTAGCTATAGATAAACTACTGTATACCAGTATGTGAACTTCTATTCATCTCCACCTAAGCCTAGGGGAGATTAATATTAAATGTATATATGTATATATTTGTGGATTTGATCTTACAGTTTTTGTGTCACACCGACACTAAGGGATAGATACTGCTGCAGCTTCTCCCTCCTCCCGGTCTTCCTTTTACTGCATTAATCTAGATGGCGTTTTTGGAGAATGAGGAGATTTCTGAAGACTTTACATAGAAACTGCAGGCAGAGGAAGATGGAACTACAGGCTATTAGAAGGCGAGGACGGTGCTACTGTCCCCTAATTAGGTCTATTACTAAGTTTCATATATTCAAATGTACTAATGATTTATGTAAAATAAGGTATAATAATAATTATGCCTTAAAGGGGTTGCCTGAAGACAAGCCCTGTCTGCCTTATTGGGGCATATGGACTGTATAGAGGTAGGTTCACCAGCGTGGGGAGAGGCTCCTACTCTGTCAGACACAAGTTGTCCATGTATTACATGGACTGCCATTTATCTGAATAGCAGCCATGTAATTCTACATTTCCATGGAACGTCCGCTGCAGGGGAAATGTCTGGTTAACTCAGGCTTTCCCCCAGAACAATTAGGTTTTTGGCAGGGGCGTCAGGTGCCGGACTCGGTGACTCCCATATAAAAGGGGTTGTCCGTGATAAGACAACAACTTCTAGTAGTACATTCCCAATGGGTGGTATTAGTGCAGCAGAGAACCACACCATTGGCGCACAACAAAAATCACATGTTTTGCTATGTTCATGCAGAATCCTCATCAAAATTGGGATTGTCATTTAAGCAATTATCTAATGTAAGTGTCTAAGTGCAAAGTAAACCTAGCGTTTAAAGGACATCTGCCAATTTCTTGACTGCTCTTTGACTGGCGAACACTAGTGATAAAGTCACAAAGGCTATGTACACTTTTGCAACCATTTTTTTTAAATTATTATTCAATTCACTCTAAAATAAAAAATTAAGCACCTTTGCAAAATCTTGATAAACCTATTTTGTGCATACAGCTCCTATGCAGACCTATGGCGAGATGGTACACTTAACCACTTTGGTATAAAGACTATTTGCATAGTTGCCATATTTAATTTTTTTTTATATTTTAGATTCATTGGGGCTAAAGTTGAGTGAATCTCTGAAAACTCGTTTCAAAAGTTACATTACAAAACCGGCAAGTGTTAATACACCCATATACATCTCTGCGCATTTGTGGTGGGCGGTAAGGTAAATAATTTTTTTATTTCTTTGTGGAAAAAGATTCTAGGAATGAGGCCATACTGAGGACTTATGCACATGGCTATATTACAGAACAATTTTTTACAGAGCTGTAATAGTGCACCCATATGAGGTACCTCCATATGCCTCCAATTTCATAGGGAGTATTTTTCTGTCGAATCCTTTGCAAATATTGGCATGCATCAGATGCCGTATGTAAAGAAATTTTACCCTACAGAAGCATAATTTCTTGGGGAGAATAGCTTCGTACATACAGCACCCGACGGCAGCGCATGAAGTGGGGTTAAAACCCCATTCACTTTCATAGTACTGTACTTTGATGCAACATTTCGGTGTAGGTTCCGCAACTGAAATTCTGCAACAAAAACACAATTTGTGAGCCCTGCTTTATAATTGCACACGGAGAAGGCTACCTTTTATAAGATGGCAGTCACACAATTACGTGTTTGCAATTGAATTTTGCCTAGTTTTTACAGCCTCCACTTTATTAAGTCACGTTGCACGCAGAAGATGTAACTAATGCTTTAAACTTGTTTCAATGTAACAATTTCAATGTTAGATTCAAAACAAAATAATTTTTTTAATATAATATTTTCTTTAAAAAGGAGCCTGCTATGATAGGAAAATGACACTGTGTAACTATAAAATGGATATGATTCAATTTGTGCAGCAGGTCAATGTAAAAATCGAGGCTGTTAATTACTCAGCGTATAACTGTAATGAGAGTCACAAAATGTGACTGACAGGAGTAAATGTAAGAGAATTAATGTGCCCTTATCTGAATCTAATTAGCAAAAAGCCGTCGTGCATCGTACTGGAGTAAGGAAAACATATCTGTGCGGAGAACTCTTCTGTTCTATCACTGTGGGCCGTGTTTTCTTCCTCTGTCGGAGAGTTATACTCCTGAGCTCTTATTCCTCTTGTAGATGGGTCATAAAAGTAGCATGGTATGGCCACCTTCGCAACCATGTTTTATTTTTTTTGTCCCAATGTACCTAAAAGGAAAAATGTAACAACTTACTGTAGCAGATACTTTTAAAGGGGTTCTCCACTTTGGACAATCCCTACTTGTCAGAAGGGGCCTTTGACAATAAGCAGATCACAAAGTGTCCCCCAGCGATTAGCTGTAATCTGTGGGTAAACCTGGCAGTAAAAGCTGAGTTTCCCTGCAGCGCTCCTTTTACGGCTGCGGTCACAGACCGCCACCTCTTCTTACCTGCCTCCCGCAGGTCCTCCTCTTCATGCCGATGTCTCCCTCCCAGCTTCCACATCTGCCACATCTGGTGCAACCTGCCACATCCACCTCCATCCGTGCTAAAGCCCCTGCCAATTGCCTGGACTATCTCAGGTACTTTCGGGCTACATACTTCTTGTATAGACTTGTGCATTGACTCTGACTTGGCCAGCTGCCTCTCTGCTACGGCGGAGCGGCCTAGTGGGTCCACATACCCCTAGATCATGACAGCTCCCACAGGGGATGTTAAGCATTGTCAAACGTTTAGCTACACTTTAACAGACTTTCCCTTCATACAACACAATAGCTGCTGGAGCGCTAGCAGTCGCTCATGATCTTTTTCCTAGAACGGCTTTATGCTAGACAGAGAATATTGGGAGAAAAAAGACAGATACTGTGTGGGACCCAATAGTAAGATAAGTTCCTTTTACTTGTACATCATAAAAACATGGTAATTAGCATATCAGGTTAAAAATCCCTCATGCAGAATTGCAGCAATGCCCAACCGGTTTCGCCTGTCAGTTTGGTCAGGGGGTCACTGCTCCTGACTCCATTCCACATTTTTAAAAGGCCAAATCATAACCTTTCCAGATCAGAGGTCAAACATAAAACACTCGGAACATACTGTATTTCATTACTATATTCAGATAAAACAATTGATGTCACGCTCTAGGCTTAAACTACTGCGTGTCATTGTATCTAATAAATTAATATATTTGGCTTCCTTTTTGGATAGCATTTTTATAATATCTCCTCCCCCCTAATTTTAATTCCAACTGGCATGTATCTGTCACTTTTAGAGAGTTTGGGTCTTTTTCAATTTTTAAGTGAAAGTGCGCTGAACCTCTGTAGGATATTAACCCCTTCTTAATGTTATTAACATGTTCGTTCAGCAATCTCTTTAATTTCCACCAAGTCCTCCCAACATATTGATGCCCGCACCCAGACTCCAATAAGTGCACAACATTTTACAATAAGTGCAAAATAGATTTTTCTAGTGGGAAGATTGATCCTTGGATTTCTGCCGCGGTTTGAAATCTTACAGACACATTTTTTGCACGCAGACTATTCCCATTTAATGGGGAAAATCTGCTTGTGGCTCCCAACGCTGTTTTCATGGCGGACTGCGCTGCGGAAACCGCATCAAGAAATGGCATGTCAATTCTATTTTTTCAGAAAGTGGTTTGTTATTCTGCCTGCTGAAAATTGTGCCCAAATTGTGAACAACGGAGTAGTTTCTCATTGACATCAATGGGAGTCTTGTTACCAACTAAATTCAAGCTGATTTAGCGTAAAATTTGTTTGTGTGAACAGGACCTAAGGGTTTTAGACACCTTGCACCTTCTTCAAGAAAAAAAACGATTTTGAGAGACCTTTTTGTTTTTATATCCCAAATCCAAGATGACTTCTCTCTTATCGTCCTGGCTCTCCGGTATACCCTTCTTGGTTGAGCTGGCATCAGTGGACCTAGGGTCCTTTCACTTGATAGTATATGCCAATTCCACTCTCAACTTTTCTCAGATTGGAATCTCTGGAGAAGTTTGTGATGAGATGGCATTGTCAGAGTAGTAATATCCACCTCCTTTTTTTGTTTTTCTGTGTAATTATCAGTTTTCCTCGATCTATTTTCCTAATTTCCTCCATATCTTTACCAACTAATTCTAGAGGTTAGTTTGTTTCTTTAATCCTTTCACACTTCACAGTGCTCTATTTTTTAAAGTCATCATTTTTTGCGCAGTTCTTTGTAACACAGAGTAACTGATATTTTGGTCTATTTTTTTTTTTATCCAGGGAGAAAAATGACAGCTGCTGT
Source organism: Rhinoderma darwinii (assembly GCF_050947455.1). Classification (NCBI taxonomy): domain Eukaryota; kingdom Metazoa; phylum Chordata; class Amphibia; order Anura; family Rhinodermatidae; genus Rhinoderma; species Rhinoderma darwinii. The sequence continues at coordinate 51,253,913 of NC_134690.1, read as the reverse complement.
TTTAAATAAATCTGTTACAATTTTGGTACAACATTTTCATAAAAAGTCCAAGAAGTCTACTGTTTATTTTACTTATGTTAACCATTTTTTTTTCAATTTATGGGTGTGCTATATAGACGTGTGCCTCCTCCCACAGCTTTGTAACTAGGGGGAGGTCTTCACCCTTATTGCCATACCTGTCATCTGCAGGTAATAGCGTTCCTCCCACCAGAACTAATTATGTGTCAACATAAACGTAATGTACTCTATCAAGAAAACCCTTTGATCTTAATTCAATAATAAATCCCAATGTAAAAATTCATTAATGGATGCGATGCCCTTTTCATGGCAAACCACTGTGTACAGTGAAGTGACGTCAGCTGTACAAAGGATAGCATCTGTTTCCCATGTACTTGAGACATACGCTGATTTTTGGATCTATCGAAAGGAGCCTCATTATTATTATTATTATTATTATTATTATTATTATTATTATTATTATGTGAAAACTGATTATTTATATTTGTGTCTTAGGCATTAGTTGTAAGAAGAAATTACTAATGAAAAATAATTATTTTAACTGTTTGTTCCCCCATGGTTCCCAAATTTAGAAACACACACGTATCACATCATAACACGACAACAGTGTGTGGGCCTAAAAGTGATGCTTTATTATTCTGCAGGGAACACACATTCACTTTTTGCTCATTAGCCTAGTGAAAAACTAGATACAAGATCGAAATATAATGTTCTAAAATAAAAATAGGTAATGTTGCAAGGGACCAGTTGGAATGTCTGTTATGAAGATAGTGGTTGTCACCATAAATACAATTCTTAGTTTAAAGGAGTTGTCCTCTTTGGGTTATCTCTTTATGTTAGTAGAGCCCCCTGAATATTCGCTCATCACAAAGTTTTCCACTGGTAATCACAAATATCTGTAGACTACAGCCACGTTACTACTTGTGACATGAAATACCAAGGGCAAGAGTGCAACTTTTAGCCCTTATTCACACGACAGGGTTTCCCGGCCGGGTGACGGCCGTTCATAAATCGGCCATCACCCGGCTGCATTAGGATCAATAGACCCCTAATGGGGCTATTCACACGACCGATTTTTTGACGGGCTGGGAAAACCGGCCGTCAAAAAATGGGACATGCCCTATTTTCGGCCGTTTACCTGGCCGCCCTGCTCCCATAGAAGTCTATGGGGCCGGGTAATACACGGCCATCACCGGAATGTGTCCCGAGTGATGGCCATGTATTCCGTCGCTCGCTCCCTCCTCACAGCGCAGAGTGCATGTGAGGAGGAGGAGTTGATGCCATTCGGACGAATGGCTGTACGCTGGAGATACACTGTGTGGCAGGGCCGGGGTGTACAGCAGGTGGAAGGGAGCACTGCGCTGGCTCCCTTCCCCTGCTTGTTTTAAAAGCGCCCTGGCCCGGCGACACCTTCGATGGAGCTGCTAGCAGCTGCTGCTGCGGCTGCTACTGCTGTAGCGATGCCACTATAGCAGAGCAGGGAGGTATCTACCTGCTCTGCTATGTGCAGCCCCACTTTAGCTCCCTGAAGGAGCGGAATCCCTGTGTGTTCGGGGATTCCGCTCCTGGACAGAGCGCTTGATGTCTCTGCCCATATCTGGGCAGTGACATCAGGGGAAACTCCTGAAGCGGAATCCCCGAACACATGGGGATTCCCCTTCAGGAGTTGCCCCTGATGTCACTGTCCAGATCTGCCCGGCCCGGAACGGATGCAAAACTAATGCAAACCGGCCGGGAAAAACGGTCGATTTTATCGGCCGACACTAGGGCTCGGGCGGGACCCTGTCGTGTGAATAAGGCATTAGAGTAGAGCAACCATGTTTTTTTACATGTTAACTTGTTATGTTATGATGTCAGATAGCACCACTTACAGAAGCATTGTTTGCACACAGTCTGCCAAAGGGGACTCTGTTTACTTTGCTCTTCTATGTCGAGGCTATGTCCACTTTTGCAACGAAAAATATTTTTATTGCTCCAATGCATCTAAAATGTGATGCAACTGTGCAAATTTGATTAAAATGGCATACCATTTTGTGTCTACAGTTCCTATGCAGACCAAATAACACCCTCTTCCATCTGTCCCATACTTTTTGCTCACATACTGTACATTCAGAAAGTACATACCCAACGTCAAGGCTTCTAAAACTTTTTTTCTACTTGGGTTCACCAGTTAGAACATAGTGATGCCTGGGCTTCACCATTGGTCGAAGTCCATGCAAAAATGAAAAAAAAAAATCCAAATTAATCTTTCATTTGTTTCCTGAACCCAGTATATCATTAAAATAAGCACAAAGGAAGTTAATTATGTTGCCAAACCAGAGAGATTGCAGCAGCTAGAGAAAGGACTGTGTACATATGATCACTTCTGTCACAACTGCCTCCCCAGCTGTGCCTCACCAAAAACTGGGGGGCATCTTACCAGTGAGGCCCACCTCACAGTTTAAGAAGTAATAGTGATGAGTGAATTTCCTGAAATTCATTTCTGGGCCAATTCTATTGAATCAGTCCCGAAATTCGCCGGGAATCTCAAGTCCCCTGATTGCCCTGTCAGACTCTCTGAAGTTTTCTAGGACTGTATCCAAGTGGGATACAGTCCTAGAAGACATCAGAGAGTCAAGCAAGGAAATTGGTGGACTTGCGATTCCACCATTAGTATAAAAAAAATACCAACCATAAACAAAATACTCACCACCTCCCCTGGTCACCCATCCCTGTCTTATGTGATCGCTGCAGCCAATCACAGGCTCCAACGGTCACATGGGACAAAACAACATCCTATCAGGAGGCCGGCAGAGGAAATGATGTTGCTTTGTCCCATGTGACTGCTGCAGCCTGGAGGCTGGCAGGGACACGTCCCCATGGAAAATCAGGGGAGATGCTGAGTAAGGTATTTTTTTTTTAACTTCTCTTCTCCCCTCTTTTTTTCAGCAAAATGGCGGCAAGCAGCTGCAATTTGACGATTCGTGCAAACGTTTTGAATTTTAGCTAACCCAAAACTTTTTGGAAACTTGGACCTAATTCGATTCGTGCCGAATCAGTTCGCTTATCTCAGTGAGGCAGATTTATTAATGTACCTACATTATTTAGACAAAAATATATAGCCACTAGGTAAAACGCTATATTTATGAGGAACTGCTCCAAAGTGGGTGTAGACTGAAACCATGTTGTTCTCCATCTCTCATATTTTTGTAAGCAATGTTTTAGTTGAAGAATAAAGGTCTTATTATGGCTTCCATGTTGTACAGATCTACTTTATAATATCATGTCCATACCCTTCTATGGGCCCATACTGCGCCCCAATGTGCTCTTGTTTTTTCACAGAAGCACGCAGACGTTTTGTCTCAGATTTTCTATAAATCATCAGTCTGTCCCTGAAAAAAATGTTTTCATCTCATTCTGTAATACAAAGATACGTTCTCCCAATGCGTAGGTACCATATGGTGGCACACGTGTCTGCAGCTTTGTAAGGCCCTATGCACACGACCGTGGATTTCGTCTGTAATTGCGGACCTATTCACTTCTATTGTCCACGGACACCTCCCCGTATATTTACGGGAAGGTGTCCAGGCCGTAGAAACCTTCTGTCAAAAATAGGACATGTCCCATTTTTTATTTTACGGACCGTGCTCCCATACTTTATAACGGGAGCACTGTCCGTGGTTACGGGCACGGTCGTGTGCATGGGGTCTAACACGGAACCGTAGGGAGTCTGATTGTCACTTTACAGGGTCTGTGCACATGGCATTACCGTATCCATGAGGCCTAATTATGTATTTTCTTTCTAGCACAGTTCTATTTCTGCAATATGGCTCCTTCAGCTGTCATTGCAAACACTGGGAGATGTCCAAAACAGACTCTGTTTTGCATATTGTCACCAATCAATGACAAATTAAAAGAAATGTCAAGGGATGAAAGAAATAAACATGTTGGCCCAAAGAACACAGGTTATTGTTTGCTTGCAAAATCTTTATTGACACAAGTCAGCAGGACTCTCCCAGGCATAGACTTAGCGAACAACAAATAATTATAACCTCCAATGTGGTTTGTAGGAGTTTGCTAGATAAATCAATGAGAACAGAAGCTTGCTGCATTTGCTTTGCGCTGTTTCTCTGGTTACCAGTTCAAGCAAAACAGTTAAAATTGTAGTCAGATCACGCACTATGCTGTGACAGTGGTGTATAATTGCTCGCCTCTCCCACAGGAAAGCTGTGCTTGTGAAGCCCCGTCAGGTGTCGGATTATAGCTTACCATATGTTTTAAGCAACGTGCTTGATGGAAAGACGGTAGGAACCCCTGAAATTCTTCTCAGAATTAAAAATGTATATTACATGCTGTGCTAGAGCCTTGGAAGACATTAGTCCTGATACAACTGGGTATCCTGAATGGATGGAAAGAAAAAATCAACTTCTGCAGTTTATCTGTACAATAACGTTAAAGAAAAAAAGAAAAAGAAAAAAGAAGAATGAGAGAGAAAAACCTTATATCGATTTGCCAAGCCCCTGTCTTTTAGAAGTGCTGAGGAGGGGTTGGTACCAAGGGTAGATGGATTTCTACTTTAAGAATGGATTTCACGTGGTAACAGTTCAAAAAATATCTTTACTGGACTGGACTCTACATACAGTGGCACAAAAAGCGTAGTAGTTACAGTTCATTTTTCAAAGGGCACAATAAGCTTGGTGGTTGCATTTCACTTTAGGTCACCCTGGAGGGCAAGGGCACTTACACTTTCTGGAATCCAACACACATACATACTTTCATACTAGACAAACACGTGCACACAGAGTACTACTACTACTACTACTACTACTACTACAACTTTCACTCCACAAAGACCACTCTCAGCTTTACCCCTCATACACACGACCGCTGTGCCACTCGGGCCATTTTTAAGGGCATCCGAGTGGCACCCGATAGTTCTCACAAACCCATTCACTATAGCGGGCGAATTGGTTTGTGAAAACTGACCCAATTCTCAGATCCAAGGAAAGATAGGACATGTTCTATTTTTCCTCGGATCACTGACAGAACTCGGGCGGCGCACACAGTTGTTTGCATGAGGATTTACAGAGATCACTAGGCAGTGTTCCCTTCACACCGTCCACTCACTTGCACCCATAAGCAACAACTCTCAGCATCACACGCTTGCACACTGGTTTTGAAGGGACTTGGCAAGGAGGTTGTTCCAAACAACTTGGAGAATTAACCACAGTCCTTCTGTGGATGTCGCTTCCTCAAATCCTTCTGTCTCTTCTTGTTATCCCAGAAAGACTCGATGATGTTGAGATCAGGGCTCTGTGGGGGCCATATCATCACTTCCAGGGCTCCTTATTCTTCTTTACACTGATAGTAAGATAGTTCTTACTGACATTGGCTGTATGTTTGGGGTCATTGTCCTGCTGAAGAATACATTTGGAGGCAATCAGACGCCTCCCTGGTGGTATTGCATGATGGAAAAGTATCTGCCTGTATTTCTCGGCATTGACGACACCCAGACTAAATCTCCAACTTCATTTGCTGAAATGCAGCCCAAAACTTGCAAGGAACCTCCACCGTGCTTCACTGTGGCCTGCAGACACTCATTATTGTACCGCTCTCCAGCCCTTCGGCAAAAAAACTGCCTTTTGTTACAGCCAAATATGTCACATTTTGACTAATCAGTCCAGAGCACCTGCTGCCATTATTCTGCTCCCGAGTTCCTATGTTTTTGTGCATAGTTGAGTCGCTTGGCCTTGTTTCCACGTCGAAGTTATGGCTTTTTGTTCGCAATTCTCCCATGAAGAGCACTTCTGGACAGATTTGTCCGAACAGTAGATGGGTGTACCTGGTACCACTGGTTTCTGCCAGTTCTGAGCTGATGGCACTGCTAGACATCTTCCGATTTCAAAGGGAAGTAAGCATGATGTGTCTTTGATCTGCTTCACTAAGTTTCCTTGGCCGACTACTGTGTCTATTGTCCTCAACATTGTCCGTTTCTTTGTGCTTCTTCAAAAGAGCTTGAACAGCACATCTTGAAACTCCAGTCTGCTTTGTAAGTTTTGCATGGGAGAGACCTTGCTGTTTCTGTTACATTTAAAGCCCTTTTACACTGGCCGATAAGTGGCCGATGCAGCGAGACATCGTTGATCGGTGCTCGTTTGCTCCTGTCACACTGAGCTATGGATGGGGGACGAGTGGTCGTTACTCTGATCGCTCGTCCCCATACATTATTTTCATGTTGGCAGCGCGTCTCCCTGTTTACACATGGGGATTTGCTGCCGACAAAGATAATATTTCACTTTCTTAAAACGACACGACCAGCAGATGATTGAGAGTTTGCTCGCTGATCTGCTGATCACTGCCCTATTTACACAGGGCAATTATTGGAAACGAACATTCTATGAACGCTCGTCTGCACGATAATCATCCTGTGTAAAACCCGCTTTAATGACTGTGTTTCAACCTAGATTTGAAAATGATGATAATTATCACCTGTTTGATATAATTGGTTAATCATACACCTGACTATAATCCTACAAAATCTATGACTTTGTGCAAGTGTACTTAGAAGAATTGATGCTGTTTCAAAGGCCAAGGGTGGTCACACCAAATATTGGCTATTTAGGTGAACGAGCCCTCTCGGCCTACAATTCACCAATCATCTGATGGAAAATCACAGGCCTTACAGTTCCATAGGCCAAGAACCGGTTCTTTAGGCTCCTCCCAAATTCTCCCTGGCGCAAAACCACTTTAACTCACCCCAAAAAGCAGCGATGTGACGTGGCATCCCAGCTCCCAATGCCAATATCTTTATCAGTATCATACTCCGAATAAGCCCAAGCTGCCAGAAACACAGACTCCTGAGAGCGAGCAATGGCGATGCCACTGACTACAGAAGCCCTCCCTCTCCCCACCAACCGGGTCTACAAGGTTCCCGAGCCGTGTGGGGCATAGCACAACACAACATGCTCAACGTTTTCACATATCTGCATCCAATGCAAAAGTAATCACCTTTTCTCACCTAAGGTAAATGTATTGATACTGCAAACAACGTTCCAGTATCGCAGTCTTGCAATCCTGGAACTCCGCTCCATACTCACCGCACAAACAACGGATTGTTTTGCCTATGCAAATAGATGGTAGTCGTGAGATTCTAGAGCTGCAGATAATGGACAGAGCCCAAAATATTGTAACACTTTCAGATTTCTTCAATAAAAGAAAACTTATATTGTTATACTCACACAATCTTGATTAAAAATTGTTTGAACAATAAGATCACGGCACGCCGTGTAGTTGCCCCACCCTAGGTTTCATCCTCTCACCTTCTTTAACCCCTTAACGACCGACGTATAGTGTTTTTACGTCGGTAGTTTAGGGTAGTTCTTCTGAAGTGTCGGCTTTTCACGTCGGCACTTCAGAAGAACTTTCCCCGCATCGTGCGGGGTGCTGCTGAAGCCCGTGCTGTTAGTAACAGCCTCAGGCTTCAGGGCAATGATCAGAGACCACTAGCAGTGGTCTCCGATCGTATTTAACACCTCAGATGCGGTACTCAATAGCAAGTGCCGCATCTGAGTGGTTTGGGAGGGAGGGGGCCGCTTCGGAGCGGTTTTTGCGAGGATCTGAAGTCCGGGCTGCTGGTAACAGCCTTGGGCTTCAGGGCAACGATCGGAGACCACTAGCAGTGGTCTCCGATCGTATTTAACCCCTCAGATGCGGCACTAAATGGCAAGTGCCGGCCGCATCTGAGTGGTTTGCGAGGGAGGGGGCCGCATCGGAGCGGTTTTCGCGGGGATTGCATAATCTGCCTCTGAAGCCAAGGCTGTTAGCAACAGCCTTGGCTTCAGAGTGAAGATCGGAGGCCAATAACAATGGTCTCCGTTCATGTGATCACTGTGAGAACCATTCACAGTGATCACAAAATGTAAACAATGTGTTTCTCCTCCGTCTCTCCTCACACTTGTTACTTTGTATGAGAAGAGACGGGGAGAGAATTTTACAGTGACAACAAAGACACAAAATTACTAAAAATCTAATATATATACTTTATATAAACATCAACTGGATACCTAGGCTAGGGTTATCCTTAGGGTTATTCTAGGTTCTATTCTAGGTTCTATTCTAGAATTAGTCTAGAGTTAGCCGAGGTTAGTCTAGCTTTAGCCTAGGGTTTTTGTGTAGCGTACGTGTGTGACGTCTGTGTATTTTTTTGTGTAAAAAAAAAAAAGTTATAAAAAAATATATGTAAAAAAAAGTTTTATAGTCTACGTGTTTGTTCGACATCAGTTCTTTGTGAAGTGTGCTTTTGTGTATTTTTGTCTGTGAAAAGAAAAAAGGAAAGAAAAAATAATACATTTGTCTCCGTGTGTGTCTGGTTACAGTCTTTTTCATACGTGTGTGTAATTACAATGGCCCATAGAAGGTTCATGGTGGAAGAGGCATACGCCATGTTAATTTCTGACTCTGATGAAAGCGATACAGAAACCGCATCTAAGGTAGAAATGTTGTCTCCCAGTGATAGCGACGACAGTGATACGCTTCCTACAAATGCAAGTGTCGCTGCAGAGTCCACAAGCACAGGGCATGTCACAGAAGTACCACAAAACACGGCCCACCCTATTCCCCCAGAATATATTGAGTGGGTACCCACAGAGTCATTTTCCCCTAATATCCCAGAATTTATTGCCACACCAGGGATAAATATTAACGTGGAATATTTTACAGCCCTCGATTTTTTTAAAATATTCATTACAGATGAACTATTGGAGCTGGTTATTAACCAAACCAATCGGTATGCTCGCCAATTCTTTGCTGAAAAGCCGACGTCCTCCTATGCAAAGCAGTGGCACCCCACAAATACTGGCGAACTGAAAAAAATTTTGGGGCTTATCCTCAACATGGGGTTAGTGAAAAAGCCCTCAATCTGGTCATATTGGGCAACAAGCCCTACACATGCCACATGTGTTTTTCCAGCCGTTATGACCAGAAGCCGATATGAAGTGCTAATGCGCTTGCTTCATTTTAACGACAATCACCAGGCCCGAAAAAAACCTAGCGGTGGATGAATCGCTGATGAGTTACAAAGGCAGGCTCTCATTCCGCCAGTACATCCCCTCAAAGAGAGCAAAATATGGGGTTAAAATCGACAAGCTCGGTGACAGCGGTGCAGGCTACACATCTGCCTTTAGAATTTAGGAAGGCAAAGACCGTAATATTAACCCCCCAGGAAGTCCCAGTGAGCTAGGATGCAGTTGCAAAATAGTCTGGGACTTGATGCATCCTCTGCTGAATAAGGGTTATCAGTTATACACTGATAACTTCTATAACAGCGTCCCCTTGTACAAGCACCTGCATGCCGCTGACACAGGGGCTTGCGGAACAATCAGCAAAAACAGAAGGGGCTTGCCACAGGAGCTGGTGAGAAAACGCCTGAGAGGGGGGAATCAAGTGGTCTTTGCAGTGGAAACCTTCTTGCAATAAAATGTAATGACCGCAAGGATGTGTTCATGGTAAGCACTGTTCACACAGACACAAAAGTGACAGTGAGGGAACGTAGTGCCACCTCTGATAAAGAGAAGCCGGTCTGCATCACAGACTATAATAAATTCATGGGGGCAATGGATTTGTCTGACCAGGCTTTACAGCCATACCTGGGGCAAAGAAAATCCCGCGCCTGGTATAAAAAGGTGGCCATTCACCTTATTCAGATGGCAGCATTCAACGGCTTTGTGCTGTACAAAAAATCAAACGGGCAAAATATTTTTTTTCAATTTCTGGAGAATATAATTGAACACCTTTTATTTGAGTCCCCTGACCCCAGACACAGCCATGAGGCAGAAGATGTCCGACGGCTTGTGGAACGTCACTTTGTACACCCTGTGCCGCCTACTGAAAAAAGCAATACCCCCAAAAGCGATGCAGAGTGTGCAGCAAAAATTGCATACGAAGGGACACGCAATTTTATTGCCCTACATGTCCCTCTAATCCTGGTCTCTGTAACTATCCATGCTTTGAAATTTATCATACAGTCCCACATTATTAACTCATTTACTTTCACACCATTTTTGTAGGAAGAACCAAAAGGGAGGGTTGCTTATTGGATAATGTTTCACTGCAAAATTGCAGCAATACTGTATTTTCTGGAAAAACCTATTTTTTATTTCTTTCCACCTATTAAAAATACTCACTATACAGAGGAATATTAGCAGGATATTTATACTTGTCAAAATGACCTGCAGTACCACGGCAAATATAGCGTGGTTCCCTAAAATCAGTTCTTGCGTAAAAAGGCCTCCAAAAGCCAAAATGGACTCCTTCTATGATAATTTGGCCAATTTCTGAAAAAAGTGTGAAGGGTTAAAACAGAAATTGAACCACTAGAAATAGAATTTGGGGTGTGTATTTTTTTGTACCATGGTCATTTTTGGTAAATTCTGACAGTCTGCCACTCCAGTACTATGGCAAATGCAACATGGTGCACTAAAATTAATTCTGGTGTGACAGGCCTCCAAAAGCCAAAATGGACTCCTTCTATGATATGCCCTATAACGGGTCCATATAATAGATTACTGGATGAGGAGAAAAAAACAACACACGGCGCCACATAGTGAAGATAATCCAAGAGTAATTTACACAGGGATAAGGTGAATTGTACTCACCTAAAGAGGTTATGATGAACAGGCACAACACTGTTAAAAGAGAGAAATCAGCCTACAGGTTAATCACCGCTGTTTAAGATGTGTTGAAAACAGACACACCCAGAGTGTGTGTAGGTAGATCAGGGATACAGTTGCTGCCCAGGTCCAAACCGGTAAATGGAAATTCACCGCCAGGTATAGAGTAAAATAGAAGGGAAAATAGGGCCAAATATGCTAGGCGCTGCTATAAACGAACATATTTAATGCATGGAATAAAATACAGGCTACGCGTTTTGACGCAGGACATGCGTCTTCATCAGGCCATAAATATATAATAAAAACCAAACACTTTATATATATATATATATATATATATATACATACATATATATATATATATATATATATATATATATATATATATATATATGTATATATATATATATATATATATATATATATATATATATATATATATATATATATATATATATATATAGAAAGAAAGAAGATTTGCAGCACTCCAATGTGAAAAAAGTTGTGGTTTATTCAATCCAAGAACAACAGCAACGTTTCAACCCTACAATAGGATCTTTATCAAGCCTAGTGACACATCTACTAAAGGAAACTAATATAGGGTTGAGACTACTTAACATACTTAGTCTCATTATAATACAATCAAGTATACAGTGTTGAAAAACTCATATAATGCATGTTATAAGGTATCATTATAAAACACAAACATGATACAGAAAGTGCGAATGTGTATATATAACAGTGTAAGTGGCAATATACAGTGACACAAACGTTAAAAACAACTGATTACAACATAATCATTTATGCCTCAGCGGTGTTAGAATCAATCGTCATTTTCATCAATTCCTCAATTCCTTGGATGAGGATATTCAGTTTACTATGACACACTCTGTGGACAATATCCAATTTTTGGATGTTACAGTATTGATTGATAACAACACATTAAGAACTAAAATGTATACCAAAGAGACTGACCGGAATACTTTACTACGATTTGACAGTTGTCATCCGAGGAATATGGTCAGGTCCTTGCCCTATAGCCAGATGATTAGGGCCAAACGTAACACTGACAGACAGGAAGATCTTGATACATCTTTAGATATTATGATGGGCAATTTTCTTCAAAGAGGCTACCCTAAAGCACTACTGTGTACACATAGAAATAAGATTGACAATACAGCGAGGGATAGCTTGCTACAACCTAAAAAAGCTCTAGTGGGTGGAAAACGGAAACGTATTCCATTCATTTCAACTTACAATGATATAAGTGGGGATATCTCTAAGATTATGAACAGACATTGGCCAATTATTAGCAAGAGCTTTGGACATATTGATGAATTGAATAATAATCCTCTTATGTCTTATAGACGTTCACAAAATCTTCGCGATAGACTGGTGAAAACCAGAGTATCAGAACAAAAGAAAGTATCACAATCAATCTTTAAACCCCTGAAACCGGGTAATATTCCGTGTTACAGATGCGTCAACTGCACTTTGATGTGCAAGGGTGATTCCTTTAAACATCCAGTTACTGGACAACAATTTAAAATTAGACACAATTTCACTTGTGATTCGGATTGGGTCATATACGTGTTATGGTGTCCCTGTGGCCTCCTATATGTAGGGGAGACAATACAGAAGATATGTGGAAGAGATCCTCCAGCTCACCTGACACTTGACGTGTGTGTCGTAGTCATCGCACGGGCTCTCGTGTCGGCTCACGATAAGTAAAGACAGGCAAAGGCAAGGGGTTGAGTCCAGCGATAGAGAGGATAAAATGGAAACTTATTCCAAGTTTACTAGGTATCGATGTTTAAAAAGGTCCAATAAGTTGGAGTCCTGGTGTGCAGACAGGAGTATATAACGGTCCAGTCTTAGAGCCCTAAGACTGGACCGTTATATACTCCTGTCTGCACACCAGGACTCCAACTTATTGGACCTTTTTAAACATCGATACCTAGTAAACTTGGAATAAGTTTCCATTTTATCCTCTCTATCGCCGGACTCAACCCCTTGCCTTTGCCTGTAGGGGAGACAACTTGTGCTTTCAAAACCCGGTTAAATAATCATCGTTTCTCGATACGCAAAAAGAGACTTGACTTACCAGTGTCTAAGCATTTTTCGGAATATGGTCACAATGAGAGGGATCTAAGATTTATGATCCTGGACCATGTTCCTATACTACAATTAGGCGGCGATCGTCATGTGATGTTACATAAAAAAGAATTGAGGTGGATATTCCAATTAAATACATTGAAACCATTTGGACTTAATGTTGAATTTGCTGTAGATAGGTTAGCTGTATGACGCTCACATATCTCTCTCCTTGAGTTCTTTGATGTCCTCCCTAGTATAAAGAATGATGACACACTAGTATTTGCATTTCTTATGATGAATTTCTTGTCAATATGTGATTAACTCCTTAATGACCGGGCATGTTTGTACCTTAATGACCAAGCCAGATTTGTCAAATCTGGTATGTCTGACTTTATCAGAGAATAACTCTGTGAAAGTTTTGAATATCCAAGTAATTCTGACACTGTTTTTTCGTCACATGTTGTACTTTATTTTAGTGGTAAAAGTAGACTGATACGATTTGCGGAAATTAATAAAAAAATAGAGAAATTGAAGAAATTTTGTAAAAATTATCATTTTTCCCTATTTTTAACTGCAATATGTCACATATGTACATACATACTGCACAATTTTTTTAATTAAATATATATTTCCATCTCTTTACTCTATTTTGGCAGCACTTTTGAAAAAAAAAAAATTTTTTTCCAGCAATTTGGAAGACTTACAAGTTTAGTAATCATTTTATACATTTTGAAGTACATTTTGTTTTCCTGCACCAAGCCAGGTTTTCAGAGGCTCATAGGTGTCAGAATGGTGGAAACCCCCACAAGTGACCCCATTTTGAAAACTACACCCCTTAAGGTATTTATTAAGGGGTGTTGTAAGTATTTTGACCCCACAGTTTTTTTGTAAGAATTCATGCAAAGCAGGCGTAAAAAAATATAATTTCACTTTTTTCATAAAAGTATCACTTTGAAGACCGATTTCTGTGTAAAGTGACCATGAGAATGAAGAAACACACCCCAAAATATATCACCCTGTTTCTCCTGTTTTCAAAAATGCCCCCATTGTGACCCTAATGCATTGCTTGGACACACGACAGGGCCCGAAAGGGAGGGAGCACCCGGAGGCTTTCAGGACTCATATTTTGCTTGAAAATGTTTTAGGCCCTACTGTATATTTGGAGAGGTTTTGAGCTACCAGAGCGATAGAATCTCCCCATAAACGACCCCATTTAGAAAACTAGACCCTTTAAGGTATTTATCTAGAGGTGTAGTGCGTACTTTGACCCCACAGTTTTTTGCTAAATTTAATACATAGCAGGTGAAAAAAAAACAAAAAACACTTTTTTCATAAAAGTATCACTTTGAAGACCGATTTCTGTGTAAAGCGACCATGAGAATGAAGAAACACACCCCAAAATATATCACCCTGTTTCTCCTGTTTTCAAAAATGCCCCCATTGTGACCCTAATGCATTGCCTGGACACACGACAGGGCCCGAAAGGGAGGGAACACCCGGAGGCTTTCAGGACTCATATTTTGCTTGAAAATGTTTTAGGCCCCACTGTACATTTGGAGAGGCTTTGAGCTACCAGAGCAATAGAATCTCCCCATAAACGACCCCATTTAGAAAACTAGACCCCATAACGTAATTATTTAGGTATATAGTAATTATTTTGACCCCCCAGTTCTTTGCTAAATTTAATGCATATCAGGTGAAAAAAAAAAGAATTTCACTTTTTTCATAAAAGTATTTGTTTGAAGACCGATTTCTTTGTAAAGCGAACATGAAATTGAAGAAACACACCCCAAAATCTATCACCCTCTTTCTCCTGTTTTCAAAAATACCCACATTGTGGCCCTAATGCGTTGTTTGGACACACGGCAGGGCCCCAAAGGAAGGGAGCACCCGGAGGCTTTCAGGACTCATATTTTGCTTGAAAATGTTTTAGGCCCCACTGTACATTTGGAGAAGCTTTGAGCTGCCAGAACGATAGAAACTGCCCATAAACGACCCCATTTCGAAAACTAGACCCCTTAAGGTATTTATCTAGGGGTATAGTTAGCATTTTGACCACACAGGTTTTTCGCTAAATATATTGGAATTAGTCTGTAAAAATTAAAATGTACTTTTTTTCTGAAACATAGAAATTTTTATTATTTACAAGGAATAACGAAGAAAATGCACCCCAACATTTGTAAAGCAATGTCTCCCGATTACGACAATACCCCATATGTGGTAATAAACTGCTGTTTGGACCCACAGCAGGGCTCAGAAGGGAAGGAGCGCCATTTGGATTTATGACTTTGCTGGAATGGTTTTCGGTACCATGTCGCATTTGCAATGCACTGGAGGGACCAAAACAGTGGAAACCCACCAAAAGTGACCCCATTTTGGAAAAACCTTCAAGAAATTTTTCTAGGGGTATAGTGAGCATTTACACCCCACGGGTCTTTTGCAGAGTTTATTAGAATTAGGGCGCGAAAATTAATATCAAAATTTTTTCCACTAAAATGTTGCATTTTCTCATTTTCACAAGGGATAAAGGAGGAAAAAAACAACCATTTTTTATAAAGCAATTTCTCCCGAGTACGGAAATACCGCACATGTGGTCATACGTTTTTTCATTAGAAATGAATTAACCCTTTCAGGACTGATCCATTTTTTGCTTTCATATTTGAGATTTTCACTCCCCGCTTTCCAAGAGCCATAACTTTTTTATTTTTCCATCAATAGAGTGGTGTGGGGCTTATTTCTTGCGGGAGGAGCTGCAGTTTTTATTGGTACCATTTTGGGGTACATTCGATTTTATTTTTTTTTATCACTTTTTGTTCCATTTTTTTGCAATCCTGAGCAAAAAACAGGAATTCTGACACCGTTTTTTAGGTTTTCTTTTTGCGGCGCTCACCGTACGCTATAAATGACATTTTTACTTTATTCTGCGGGTTGGTACGATTACGGCGATACCAGATGTATATAGGTTTGGTCCTTTTTTTTAGCGTTTGCACAATAAAATGACTTATTTATAAACAAAAAAAATTCTGTGTCACCATATTCTGAGAGCCATCATTTTTTTATTTTTTAGTCAAAAAGGCTGTGTAAGGGCTTGTTTTTTGCGGGACAGATAGAAGTTTTTATTGGTACTATTTTTGGGAACATGCGACTTTTTGATCACTTTTTATTCTTTATTTTGGGAGGGGTGGTGACCAAAAAAATTGTGATACTGTCGTCGTTTTTTATTGATTTTTTTGGGGGTGTTCATAGTGCGGGGAAAATAACATTACAGTTTTATAGTTGGGGTCGTTACGAACGCGGTGATACCAGATATGTGTACTTTTTTAACGTGTTCATTTTTTTTCTATAATAAAAGTTTTATTATAGGAAAAAAAGCAGTTCATGTTTATGTCACTTCTAACTTTTATTTTTACACTTTTTTTAAAACATTTTTATTACTTTTTTTAACTTTTTTAACTTGTCCCACTAGGGGACACTTAGTCTTGCAGCTTTGATCGCTGCTAGAGTACATTACACTACACACGTAGTGTGATGTACTCTAACTGTCATTGTGACGTGACTGTCACACTGACAGGAAGCAGAGGAGGAACGGCCGGAGGCTGTTCCTCCGAGGCTTCCGTACATGGCAACCCGGAGGTCATTATCTGACCTCCGATTGCCGTGCCAAGCATCGGTAGCCCCCACGATCACTTCTTGGGGGCTGCCGATGTGCTTCAAACCATTTAAATGCGGCGACGGCAATCCGTCGCCGCACTTAAGGGGTTAACTGCCGAAAGCAGCGGCGATGGTCCGCTGTCCGGCAAGACTGATGTCTCAGCTGTCTAGGACAGCTGTCAGCGCGGGTCTGTCACTCTGTGTTTACACAGAGTGACAGTTTGAAATGCGGACGAAAATGCACGTCCTGGTGCGGGAACTAGCAGCCGACCAGGACGTGCATTTTCGTCCTTGGTCGTGAAAGGGTTAATACTAATTTTTATATTTTTGTATTTTTCTAGATCGAAATACCACTCCCAACAGAATTTCGGAATCTCTTTTTTTATTTTTAATAGTAAAATTATGATATTAGGGATACCTGACACGGCTGTGCTATATTCATCTTGTCTTATGATATCAATAAAGATATTTATTATTTGTTGAATTTTTTCTAGTCTCCTACTGTGGTGTTAAGTGATGTAGAGATATTTATATATAAAAGATTTATTTTATAAAAAAAAAGTGAAAACATATATATACATATGCTTTATGAGAAATGGTGTCGCTGATACGACAATCTTGGTCCGTTACACGTATGAGGGGGATGGGACATCATATGCACGTGAAGACGATGCTTTGTGGTTCCTAAAACCCTAGGTAGAAGGACGCTCTGAATACTTAATTGCGGACAGAGCTCTCTGTGCCAACGTGTGGATCATTCATAAGAAGCTGATATAATAACATAATATTGCAAAACTATTTTTATATCTCCATTCCTTACCATGAGGAGCATTGATCAATTTACTTGTTTTGGTTACAATTCAGACTTTTTGTCTGACACAGCCGTGTTACTAGTTATCCGTTATATAGTTGCATCAGTTGCTTGGCAACCTATGAAGCCGCTTCACACATGACCAGTTCAGTGGAACGCATCGACACGCATTACATCATATTGATGCGTCCGATGCGTCTCGCTACTGATCGACGATACACTTCCGTCTCTTGGCTTTATACGTATGTATTGAAGTCTAATGACTTTAGGTGTGCAGCGGTTTGCTACAACGTATACCTACGAATTTACATACTAATGATTCACCTGATGTATCTGAAGTTCTGGTTGGTGAGTGTAGTTATGACGATTGATTCTAACACCACTGAGGCATAAATGATTATGTTGTAATCAGTTGTTTTTAACGTTTGTGTCACTGTATATTGTCACTTACACTGTTATATATACACATTCGCACTTTCTGTATCATGTTTGTGTTTTATAATGATACCTTATAACATGCATTATATGAGTTTTTCAACACTGTATACTTGATTGTATTATAATGAGACTAAGTATGTTAAGTAGTCTCAACCCTATATTAGTTTCCTGTAGTAGATGTGTCACTAGGCTTGATAAAGATCCTATTGTAGGATTGAAACGTTGCTGTTGTTCTTGGATTGAATAAACCACAACTTTTTTCACATTGGAGTGCTGCAAATCTTCTTTCTTTATATACCAATACACGTCCGAGGATCGGGACGTTTTGCTGGGCACCTGATCGATTGATTCCGTGTGAGTGCTGCTGCTTTCTTGTTTGCTATATATATATATATATATATATATATATATATATATATATATACATGTGCATCCTCAAAATGGACCATTCACAGGGAAGAAACGGGGAGGGGACACGAGAAACTCCGGAAAAACAGAGTCGCGCATATAATCCAACTCAAACCATCAAATAAATTAATGAGTTCATAAGTTGATAAACACAAATTAGTTATAGGGTCAAAGACATATGTATAATTTTGGCTAACAATAGACGTTTTGAACAGGAATATAAGATGAGATAAGCGCACGCTAAAATTATTAGTAAAACATGAATCATATAAAGAAACAACATATAGCAACATTAATTAAAAACGAATAATATGTGTGATAATTTAATACAATAATTCTAAATTAGATTAATACTGTCGGAAACATTATTTTACTCACAATAGACCAAAATCCAAATGTACGCTAAAGAGGAGACAAATAGCGTCCCCGTTGTCATAAAAACTCCTGTCAAACAAGACAGCCGAAAATAGGCGAGAGGAGGGGGTGAATAGTATTGTATTATAGGGACATAACAAAACCTATTGTATACTATCATTAATGATAATTGTAATCAAACCATAAATATGCATATTAGTAAAATAAAAATGAACTAATGAAGTAAAAAACAATCTGAAACGTATTTTTTTTTAAAAAGACTTAAAAATCTATATATATATATAGAAAAATATGTATTTCATGTGTTTATTTCGTATTATATATATTTGAGAGAATAAAAAATATATAATAAAAATTATAAAACATTTTAGAAGAATAAAATATTTTAGTCTAAGGAGGACTCGCTAATGTCATTTAAACCTTCAGGATGCAATGTACATAGTTTATATAACCAATCATTTTCTCTCTGTTTCAGGCATAAAAATCTATTGGTATAATCTGCCGGTATTTGTTCGATTGGAGTAATACTTATGCACTCAAAGCCAGGGGCGTACCTAAAGGCTCATGGGCCCGGGTGCAAGAATTCAGCTTGGGCCCCCCTACCACTCCCCAACACCACCATCGTCATCAGACCCCTGCGCGTGCCTATGCCCAGACGCCTTGCCCAACAGCCCCCATAGTATAATGCCCCCACACAGTATAATGCCCCATAATGTATAATGCCCCCCCCCCCCCATAACAGTCCCATACCGTATAATGCTCCCCATACAGTATAATGCCCTCAAAAGTTTTTTAAATTGTGGGAGTGAATATGTCATTTATCTTTTACAGTGTACATGCAAATTACAATATATAGGACGCACAACTCAGACCCTACGGAATAGGATCAATAAACATAGGTCAAATGTTAATAGAGGATTTCCCAAACAAAGTGTCTCTCGACATTGTCTGAATAAGCACAATTGTAGCTTTGAGTGCATAAGTATTACTCCAATCGAACGAATACCGGCAGATTATACCAATAGATTTTTATGCCTGAAACAGAGAGAAAATGATTGGATATATAAACTATGTACATTGCATCCTGAAGGTTTAAATGACATTAGCGAGTCCTCTTTAGACTAAAATGTTTTATTCTTCTAAAATGTTTTATAATTTTTATTATATATTTTTTATTCTCTCAAATATATATAATACGAAATAAACACATGAAATACATATTTTTCTATATATATAGCTTTTTAAGTCTTTTTAAAAAAAAATACGTTTCAGGTTGTTTTTTACTTCATTAGTTCATTTTTATTTTACTAATATGCATATTTATGGTTTGATTACAATTATCATTAATGATAGTATACTGTAAAGGATCTGCCAGGCACAACTTCTGTGGATACGCCCATAGGTAATCAGTCTGCACCTGAGTCTATGTCTCTGAGACTGACTCCATCTTCCACCACTCAGGATGGCAGGCTTAGGAGCGGGAGAGCCTATCGCAGCCTGGCCAGACGGAGCTAGCTCCCGCCCTCTGTGTATTTATACCTGCCTTTCCTGTTCCTCCTTTGCTTGTGATTCTTCTCGTGTGGTTTCCTGGCCCAGCTACAGCTTCTAATTATTTGATCCTGCTCCATACTGACCCTGGCTTACTGACTACTCTCCTGCTCTGCGTTTGGCACCTCGTTCACTCCTGGTTTGACTCGGCTCGTTCACCACTCTTGTTGCTCACGGTGTTGCCGTGGGCAACTGCCCCATTTCCCTTAGCTTTGTGTACCCTTGTCTGTTTGTCTCGTGCACTTACTGAGCGTAGGGACCGCCGCCCAGTTGTACCCCGTCGCCTAGGGCGGGTCATTGCAAGTAGGCAGGGACAGAGTGGCGGGTAGATTAGGGCTCACTTGTCCGTTTCCCTACCCCCATCATTACATATACAATAGGTTTTGTTATGTCCCTATAATACAATACTATTCACCCCTTCCTCTCGCCTATTTTCGGCTGTCTTGTTTGACAGGAGTTGTTATGACAACGGGGACGCTATTTGTCTCCTCTTTAGCATACATTTGGATTTTGGTCTATTGTGAGTAAAATAATGTTTCCAACAGTATTAATCTAATTTAGAATTATTGTATTAACCTCTTCACGCGCTGCTCCGCAATAGTGATATGTCAGAAATTATCGTTTGGGGTCCAGGTACTGAGACCCCACCGATCACTGAAACTAAGGGGCAGAAGAGTTTTGCCACGCACAGTGCCCCTTCAGCTGTAATAGAAAAACTTCAGCTCTTTTTGGAATGAAGAAGTCAGCTGAAGACAAGCTCATTTCTTAATATTAATGTATTCAAAGTCATTCTTGCTGAATTATATGATACATTCTAATATGAGTCTGAATACAAATCAAACGCTAATACAAATTAATAGTGCCTGTCCTTAACTTGGCAAGTGACATGTATTTTCCATTAATTCCCTTTCCTTGTGTGAATCCGGTTTTGTATTGTGCCATGAGAGATCACTGCCCAAAATAACAACTTACAACCTGACGTAAAATCAGCCTCATCTACTTTTGTGCTTTTTTCCTATTTACTTATTTTTGAAATTCTTGGGCCTCAGTTTAAAGAGTAGCTCACACAGCGTTTTTTTGCCGCTGATTTTGATACGGAAACCACGTCGGAATCAGCACAAGAAATGCCCCAAATTGATCAACATTGAAATCAATGGGAGTCAGAAAAAACCTGCAGCGCTTGTTTCAAGCGTTTTTTTGCACAGGTTTGTGCCCACGGTTTTTTGCATTAGATTCAATGAGAAACAGAGCAAAATAATTTAAAAAAAAACAAAAAACAAACACGGGCATTTCAAAAGCTGCCCAGAATTTTGAGGGAGACTTTTCTGCCTGACAAAAAACGCAGTGTGAGCTTCCTCTAACAGCTTTATCAACCGACAGGCGACAGCGCATTATATCATATAGGATATCTAGACTAAATATATAAAAATATTATGAAATCAGAATATAATAAATAAATGTATTTAATAAGATTTAGTATTCATTTGAATGAGATAAAACTGTATGGCGAGATTATTATATAGTATTAGGGTTCCCTAAGCCGTTCTTTAGCTACACCACTGGATCCCTAGACATATAAGACCAAACTAAAAATTTAGATGAAAGAACATTAATAATAAAGTAAAGGTTGTCATATAAAACATATCAAATAAACAATACTGTATTCACAAATTAGCTTGTTTGCCAAAAAAAAAGAAATGCTAGGTAACTTATCAAAAATTCTTCTGCTTCAACTGTTGCAAAGTCTCTATTTAAGCCAGAAAATACCAGTTTCAAGCACCTCACAAAACCAATCCCACTTCTGGTATATTACAGAGAATGGAGTGGCTGTCAGTAGACAGTGGCTCCTCTCTCTCTTTCCTATGCCAGTCTCTGGTATAGATGTGAGGATGTAAGTCTAAACTATCAGTCTTTCAGGAAGCTTTCTGTCAGTGAAGGATGGAACAGAACTGCTTTGCGCAAAAGTGTCCTAGGGTAAGGATACTTTCACACGTGCCATTTTACGGCATTTTTGTGCAAGAGGTGAAGTGCAATCTTTCCTGAAAAGGAAAGGATGATCCAGCGCTGTGTGAGGTTTTAAAAAGGAAATGGCATTCCCACTTTTATTTTGAAAATTTGATTAAAAGATGAAAAGGAGACACAGTCTCAAGATGAAGAGTAGTGAAAATGCCATGACTAAGAGCACTGTACGTGCTCGAAACGCGTAGGCTCGGGCAACTGCCCGTCACTACTCTTCATCTTGAGACTGCGTCTCCTTTTCATCTTTTAATCGAATTTTCAAAATAAAAGTGGGAATGCCATTTCCTTTTTAAAACCTGACACAGCGCTGGATCATCCTTTCCTTTTCTGTATCGTTTACCCCTGGCCGTTGCGGGGATCCGAGTGAAGTGTCTGGAGACGCAACAAACCGGTGAGCTGGAGGTTTCCTCCCTTTTTCTACTATACAATCTTTCCTATATACTTCCCCTCCCTTTACGATCTCCACCTTGAATTGGCTTCAAAAACTGCATAAAGAAACTGCATGAATATGACACAAGTGAAAAGCACGCCAAGTGACCACTAGACAATCTAGATATATGTTAAGGAAGTGTTCACACCTGTTATACTTGCTAGAATATCTTTTTTATAGCTTCCATGTTCTCTTTTATTACAATGATCAATGCATGGTTTGATCCTCATAACTAAGATATTGCTCAACGTGTAGCTTCATGTACCTGAGATCAGACAGAAAGCTCAAGGAAAGTTTTCAAGATGACAAGACAAAATTGAAGTAAAAAAAAAAACAAACAAAACCCTTTCCCATGCAAATAAAACTTTTTAGTATATTCTTTCTGTAAAGCCATGGGCAATTTTGAAATGCAAGTGGAGTATATGTGACATCTATAATAAATATCCTCCACAATTTAATATACTGTAATAATTAACTTTTATAGGAAGAGACATCCTGCCACCTGGTGGTCAGTAAGAGTGGTGAAGTTCTAACATTCCTGTGAAAGCATTTACAAATTAGATTTTTCTTATTCATATGCTATTCTAAATATTACATGGGGGTCACCTATCTACTATATATGGGGCCTAACTATTATATGGGGGCACCTAAATACTATATAGGGGCCTAATTATTATATATGGCACCTCACTACAATATATGGCACCTAAGTACTATATGGTGAGCACAAAAGAGTACTACTACTGTGTGGGGAGCACAAAGGGGGACATTACTACTCTAAGGTGGCACCAGGGCCGGCCCTAAGATAGATGGTGCCCTGTGCGAAATGATCTTTCAGCACCCCACCCCATCATTAAAAAGAAAATGCCCCATAAAAAATTATAATGCCCCTTTAGTGCCCCCATACAGTATAATAATAATATTTAATAATATAATATATTACAACCCCTTCAAGGACACAGTATTTTGTCCTCTAATTGTGCCCACAGTATTATGCCACCTGTAGTACCCCTACACAGTATAATGTTCTTGTAGATTTTGCCATATAGCCTCCCTGTAGACAGTGCCATAATCCCCCACCTCCCTTTTGTAGATCGTGCCATACAGCCCCCCACACCTCCCCTTTGTAGACAGTGCCATACAGTCCCCCACCTCCCCTTGTAGATCGTGCCATACAGCCCCCCACACCTCGCCCTTGTAAACAGTGCCATACAGTCCCCCACCTCCCCCTTGTAGATCGTGCCATACAGTCCCCCACCTCCCCCTTGTAGACAGTGCCATACAGTCCCCCACCTCCCCCTTGTAGACAGTGTCATACAGTCCCCCACCTCCCCCTTGTAGACAGTGTCATACAGTCCCCCACCTCCCCCTTGTAGACAGTGCCCCCAAACAAAAACAAAAATTGTACTCACCCATGACGAACTGAGCTGCTCCATGACGGGACCCTGTAGCATAGTACAGAGTTTCCCAACCTTTTCGGACTCGAGACAGCACTGGAAAAACAAAATTTCCTCAGGGCCCCCCTAACAAAATTTTTTTTGAAAAAGACAGAAAACGGCTAAGAACAAGCACTCCACTCGTAGGGCATGTTCACACACGTTTTTTGTAAGGCAAAAAAAAATTGCCTCAAAATTCCTTCAGACAGCGTTGTTTGACCTTTTTTTGTGTTTTTTCTTAAGCTGTTGAAGCTAATGCAAAAGACCCAGGAAAAAAAAGCTCCAAACGAGCGCCGCAGGTATCTTCTGCCTCCTATTAATTTCAATTGGAGGTCAGAGGTGGAAACCACTTGAAGACCATCAGCCCCCCACTCACAGAAAAATGACCATCAACCCCCCACTCACAGAAAAATGACCATCAACCCCCAACTCACAGTAAAATGACCATCAGCCCCCACTCACAGCAAAATGATCATCAGCCCACCACTCAGTAAAATGACCATCAGACCCCCACTCACATATTCCCCCTGTAGGTAGCGCCACACAGCCCCTTGTAGGTAGCGCCACACAGCCCCTTGTAGGTAGCACCACACAGCCTCTTGTGGGTAGCGCCAGACAGCCCCCTTGTGGGTAGCACCACATAGCCCCTTGTAGGTAGCACCACACAGCCCCCTTGTGGGTAGCGCCAGACAGCCCCCTTGTAGGTAGCGCCACACAGCCCCCTTGTAGGCAGCGCCACACAGCCCCCTTGTAGATAGCGCCACACAGCCCCCTTGTAGATAGCGCCACACAGCCCCCTTGTATATAGCGCCACACAGCCCCCTTGTAGATAGCGCCACACAGCCCCCTTGTAGATAGCGTCACACAGCCCCCTGTAGGGAGTGCCACACAGCCCCCTGTAGGGAGGGCAACACAGCCCCCTGTAGGGAGTGCCGCGCAGCCCCCTGTAGGGAGTGCCGCACAGCCCCCTCTAGGGAGTGCCGCACACAACCCCCTGTAGGGAGTGCCGCACAGCCCCCTGTAGGGAGTGCCGCACAGCCCCCTGTAGGGAGTGCCGCACAGCCCCCTGGTAGGAAGTGTCGCAAAGACCCCTGGTAGGGAGTGCCTCACAGCCCCCTGGTAGGGAGTGCCACACAGCCCCCTGGTTGGTAGAGCCCACAGCCCCCTGGTTGGTAGTGCCCCACAGCCCCCTGGTTGCTAGTGCCACACAGTCCACAGCTCCCTGGTTGGTAGTGCCACACAGCCCACAGCCCCCTGGTAGGTAGTGCCACACTGCCCACAGCCCCCTTGTAGGTAGTGCAAGGACTACGAAATGACCGATAGCTGGCGGGCAATAGACATTCAAAAAAGGACAACTGTGCAGGAGCACACAAAATACCAAGCTTTCCCAGCTATCAAATAAATGTGTGGAAATAAACTAAGTTATAACTTTTATTTCGTCTGAGTAAAGGATTAATCCTTTTAGCTAGATTAAATAAAAGTTATATCTAAGTTTATTTCCACACTTTTTTTTTTTTTTTTTATACCCGGGAAAGCTGGGTATTTTGTGTGCTCCTGCACAGTTGTCCTATGTAGGTAGTGCCACACAGCCCACAGCCCCCCTGTAGATAGCAACCCCCCTCCTTCCAGTAAAGATAGCGCCACCGTAGCTCCCTGAAGGAGCGGAATCCCTGTGTGGCCGGGGATTCCGGTCCTGGAGCGCTGCTTGATGCCTCTGTCCATATATGGACAGTGACATCAGGGAAAACTCCTGAGGCGAAATCCCCGTCCACAGCGTTGCAGACGCTATGACCGTCGATTCCACCCCAGGAGAAGCTCCTGTCGTCTATGTCCATGACGTCATTGTTTTCTCCTGGAGTGGAATCCCCGGTCATAGAGTCTGCAATGCTATGACCGGGGATTCCGCTTCAGGAGTTTCCCCTGATGTCACTGTCCATATATGGACAGAAACATCAAGCAGCGCTCCAGGAGCGGAATCCCTGGCCACACGGGGATTCCGCTCCTTCAGGGAGCTACTGTGGCGCTAGTAGACAGCAGAGAAGGGAGATGCTATAGTGCCCCCCTGTAGATAGCAACCCCCCCTTCCAGTATAGATAGCGCCACTGTAGCTCCCTGAAGTAGCGGAATCCCCGTGTGGCCGGGGATTCCGGTCCTGGAGCGCTGCTTGATGCCTCTGTCCATATATGGACAGTGACATCAGGGAAAACTCCTGAAGTGGAATCCCCAGTCACAGCGTTGCAGACGCTATGACCGTCGATTCCACTCCAGGAGAAGCTCCTGATGTCTGTGTCCATGACGTCATTGGCTTCTCCTGGAGTGGAATCCCCGATCATAGAGTCTGCAATGCTGTGACCGGGGATTCCGCTTCAGGAGTTTTCCCTGTTGTCACTGTCCATATATGGACAGAGGCATCAAGCAGCGCTCCAGGACCGGAATCCCCGGCCACACGGGGATTCCGCTCTTTCAGGGAGCTACGGTGGCGCTACCCTGGAAGGGGGGGGTTTGATATCTACAGGGGGGCACTATAGCAGAGCAAGGGAGGTATCTCCCTTCTCTGCAGTCTACTAGCTGAAGGGAGCTACAGTGGCGCTAGTAGACAGCAGAGCAGGGAGATATCTCCCTGCTCTACTATAGTGCCGACGCTACCGCTATAGCAGCCACAGCAGCTGCTAGCGGCGCCACCGCCTTCATGCCCGGTGTCACCGCTAGCAGTCGCTATGCCTGCTACAGCGGTGGCCACTAAGTGAAGAAGCGCCCGGGTGCGACTGCAGTTAGTGTGTGTATCCCCGCTGGTAGTTGCAACGGCGCGGGAATACACACACCCGCTGGCGCCCCTCTTGCCGTTTGGCGGCTGGCGCCCTGTGCGACCGCACTGGTCGAACATAGCTATGGCCGGCCATGGGTGGCACTATAACTATTTGGCGGGCAATATTACTGTGTGTAGCACTAAGTGGACCAGTAAAATAGTCCGGGGCCTCAAGGGGACACTATTATTGTTTGGCAATAGGTAGGGAGGATGCTGAAAAATAAAGGAGCCAAATATATCTGTGTTGTTAATTCTGCAGAGACAAGTCGTGCCTGGAAGAAGTCGTCATGACGGATAATGTAGAAAAGTGAAAGTGAACGACTCCAATCTAAGTGTTATGGAATTGCAAGTTGAGCGATTTCCTTAAGGCTGCTGGAGACTTCCGGGAGAGAGCGTGCAAATAAATCCGCAACTTCAAATCCGTCACAACTCTGATTGACAGAGTCTAAGTCTACTCTAAGGTTTTCGCCAGAGCCGACCGCAAGGTGGGATGGTCTTTGCTGCATAGAACCACAATCTGTGGGTAAGTGGACCCACTGGGCCATACCGCCGTAGCAGGATAGCAGCTGGCCAACAGTGTACCATGTCAAGCTATAAATAGTCCAAGCACAAGGGTACCTGTAGTGGTTCAGACAGTAGCAACGGATATGCACAGATGGACCGTGACAGCAGACACCAGACGTGGTGTAACACAGCAGGCGGAACCGGTGGCACAACACGACTTCAACAGGTTAAAGGCACAGAAACAAATAGCACGGGATACAGAGTACAGCTAGCAGGGCACGGGAACAACGGGTACAGGATAACACTAAAGGACCATTTGCAAGACTCACATAGGAAAACAGAACGCTCAGGCAATGAGCAAAGGGGCAGAGAGCTTCTTATAGTCCAGGGGGATCATGGGCCAATTAATGATAATTTCCATGTGCACGCACTGGCCCCTTAAGGCCGGGCACTAGTGTGCGAGCGCACCCTATGGGACACAGCGGACCGTAGCGGAAGTGAACGCTGGCGTCTCCTGGGGAGGAGATGCAGGCCAGCGCTCACAGATCCATGGCTGTGGCCGTCGGAGGGTGAGTAATCCCGATGGTCTGCGGCCATGGACACTACAGTATCCCCCCTCTTACGCCCCCGCTTCTTGGGGCCAGAGCGAGTGAGGAACTTCTTAATGAGGCCAGTGGCATTGAGGTTCTCTTCTGGCTCCCAGGACCTCTCCTCTGGACCAAACCCCTTCCAATCCACCAAACAAAAAGTTCTTCCTCCTACCTTTTTGAAGTCCAGATCTCCTTAACCTCAAATACATTGAAAGAACCGCTAGGGGCAACTGCAGGGCCAGGTGTTTTTGTGTAGCAGTTGAGGACCACAGGCTTCAGGAGGGACACATGAAAGGAGTTGGGGATCCCGAGGGTAGGAGGCAGCCGAAGCTGGTAGAAGACAGGGTTGATTTGCTGTAGGATCTCAAAGTGTCCGAGAAACCTGGAAGCAAACTTGTACAAAGGTAATTTTAGATGGATATTCCTTGAGGACAGCCAGACTTTGGTACCCGGAGGATACTGAGGCGGTTCTCTTTTTCTAGTATACGCCATTTGCTTCATGTGGTCGACCACCAGCAGAATACGGGACCGGCTTTGCTGCCAGATCTGTAGAAAGTCCCTGAATGCAGAGTCAGCTGCGGGCACCTGGGACGTAGCTGAAACCGGAAGAGGAATTTGTAGATGCTGGCCATAGACAATGAAGAACGGTGTAGAAACAGTGGATTCACTTGTGTGGTTGTTGTATGAGAACTCGGCCAAGGAAGAAGCTGTAACCAGTCATCATGCTACATGGAGATTACGTTTTGTAGATAATTCTCCATGATTTGGTTAATCCTCTCGACTTGTCCATTGGACTGGGGGTGGTAGGCTGCGGAAAAGTCCAACTTCACATCTAGGAGTATACAGAGAGCTCTCCAGAATTTCGAGGTAAACTGAACCCCCAGATCAGACACAATATGAAGAGGCAAGCCATGCAAGCGGAAGATGTGTTGGATGAAGAGGTTAGCCAGTCGAGAAGCAGAAGCGGGACAAAATGAGCCATTTTCGATAGCCTGTCCACCACCACCCAGACCGTATTGCATCCAGCAGGGGAAGGAAGGTCTGCTATATACTGCCAGGGAGCATTGGGCAGAGGCAGAGGTTGGAGCAGACCAGCAGGCTTGGAGTGAGCAACCTTGTTGGCAGTGCACACAGTGCAGGACGAGACAAAGTCTACAATATCTTTGGGCAGCGTGGGCCACCAGAAATAATGGCAATCAGATCTCGGGTTTTACGAGCACCAGCGTGCCCAGCCAGTTTGGAGCTGTGCCCCCAGCGAAGGATTCTCCCCCTGTCTGCCAGGCGCACAAAAGTCCTCCCTGGAGGGATGTCTCTAACTTGCAGATGATTAACAGAAATGATAAACGATCAATGATACTTTGCCGAGACTCCACGGTGTCCTCTGTTTCGAACGACCTGGACAAGGCATCGGCCCTCACATTTTTGTCAGCAGGAAGGTAGTGGAGCACAAACTGGAAACGGGCGAAGAACAGCGACCACCTGGCTTGACGGGGGTTCAGCCGTTGGGCCGACTGGTGGTAGGTGAGGTTCTTGTGGTGGGTATACAGTGAAGGAAATAAGTATTTGATCCCTTGCTGATTTTGTAAGTTTGCCCACTGTCAAAGACATGAACAGTCTAGAATTTTTAGGCTAGGTTAATTTTACCAGTGGGAGATAGATTATATATTTTTTTTTTTAAAAAACACAGAAAATCACATAGTCAAAATTATATATATTTATTTGCATTGTGCACAGAGAAATAAGTATTTGATCCCCTACCAACCATTAAGAGTTCAGCCTCCTCCAGACCAGTTACACGCTCCAAATTAACTTGGTGCCTGCATTAAAGACAGCTGTCTTAAATGGTCACCTGTATAAAAGACTCCTGTCCACAGACTCAATTAATCAGTCTGACTCTAACCTCTACAACATGGGCAAGACCAAAGAGCTTTCTAAGGATGTCAGGGACAAGATCATAGACCTGCACAAGGCTGGAATGGGCTACAAAACCATAAGTAAGACGCTGGGTGAGAAGGAGACAACTGTTGAATAGTAAGAAAATGGAAGACATACAAAATGACTGTTAATCGACATCGATCTGAGGCTCCATGCAAAATCTCACCTCGTGGGGTATCCTTGATCCTGAGGAAGGTGAGAGCTCAGCCGAAAACTACACGGGGGGAACTTGTTAATGATCTCAAGGCAGCTGGGACCACAGTCACCAAGAAAACCATTGGTAACACATTACGCCGTAATGGATTAAAATCCTGCAGTGCCCGCAAGGTCCCCCTGCCCAAGAAGGCACATGTACAGGCCCGTCTGAAGTTTGCAAATGAACATCTGGATGATTCTGAGAGTGATTGGGAGAAGGTGCTGTGGTCAGATGAGACTAAAATTGAGCTCTTTGGCATTAACTCAACTCGCCGTGTTTGGAGGAAGAGAAATTCTGTCTATGACCCAAAGAACACTGTCCTCACTGTCAAGCATGGAGGTGGAAACATTATGTTTTGGGGGTGTTTCTCTGCTAAGGGCACAGGACAACTTCACCGCATCAATGGGAGAATGGATGGAGCCCTGTACCGTCAAATCCTGAGTGACAACCTCCTTCCCTCCACCAGGACATTAAAAATGGCTCGTGGCTGGGTCTTCCAGCATGACAATGACCCGAAACATACAACCAAGGCAACAAAGGAGTGGCTCAAAAAGAAGCACATTAAGGTCATGGAGTGGCCTAGCCAGTCTCCAGACCTTAATCCCATCGAAAACTTATGGAGGGAGCTGAAGATCCGAGTTGCCAAGCGACAAAATCGTAATGATTTACAGATGATCTGCAAAGAGGAGTGGGCCAAAATTCCATCTAACATGTGTGCAAACCTCATCATCAACTACAAAAAACGTCTGACTGCTGTGCTTGCCAACAAGGGTTTTGCCACCAAGTATTAAGTCTTGTTTGCCAAAGGGATCAAATACTTATTTCAATGTGCATAATGCAAATAAATATATATAATTTTGACAATGTGATTTTCTTTTTTTTTTTTTATATAATCTATCTCTCATTGGTAAAATTAACCTAGCCTAAAAATTCTAGACTGTTCATGTCTTTGATAGTGGGCAAACGTACAAAATCAGCAAGGGATCAAATACTTATTTCCTTCACTATATATCAGGATGGGGTGAGTTGCGCCATCTAGTAGATGTCTCCACTCCTCCAGAGTCAATTTGATGGCCAGTAACTCCTGATCCCCAATAGAGTAATTGTGCTCTGTGTGAGAAAAAAGTGTAGAATAATAGCCACATACCACTGCCTTCCCTTTGGAACCTCTCTCGAACAGAAGTGCACCTGCACCAACACCTGCACCTGCGTCCACCTCCAACGAAAACTGTCGAGATACATGAGGATGATGTTGAGGCTGACGTGAAGGCACTCTTAAGGCTATTAAATGCAGATTCTGCCTCTGGAGTCCCCACCTTGGCATTCATACCTTTTATGGTGAGGGTAGATATGGGAGCTGTCAGTGAAGAGAAGTTTGGGATAAACTGCCGGTAGAAGTTGGCGAATCCCAAAAAACGTTGTATGAACTTCAAGCCTTGAGGACGTAGCCATTTCAGGACGGACTTTACCTTCTCAGGATGCATCTTGAGGCCTGGATCCGAGATGATGTAGCCCAGGAAGGGTAGAGAATTCTTATCAAACACGCACTTCTCCAGCTTGGCATACAGGCGTTTCTCCCTTAATCGCAGAAGAACTTGACGGACATGTCTCCGATGAGTCGTCGGATCTGGAGAAAACAATCAAAATGTCATCGAGATAGACCACAACTCAGACACACAGGAGATCTCGGAAGATGTCATTGACGAACTCTTGGAAGACCGCGGGAGCGTTACACAGAGTGGAGGGCATTACCAGGTATTCATAGTGCCCATCTTGGGTGTTGAATGCCATCTTCCATTCGTCACCCTGGCGGATCCGGATCAAGTTGTAAGCCCCATGCAGGTCTAGTTTAGAGAAAATCTTGGCTCCTCGTATGCGGTCAAATAGTTTGGAAATTAGTGGCAACGGATATTTGTTCTTGATCGTGATTTGATTGAGGCCCCGTTAGTCGATGCAAGGCCAAAAAGATCAATCTTTCTTCTCCAGGCCGAGGAGAAGGGTTTTTGTATGAAACCTTTCTCCAGATTCCCCTTGATATAGGTCGACATAGACTGAGTCTCTGGCAAGGAGAGAGGGTATACCCGTCCATGAGGAGGGGACGCATTAGGAACCAGTTCAATAGAGCAGTCATAAGCCCGGTGTGGAGGCAGCATCTCAGCCTCCTTCTTGCTGAAGACATCCGCAAACTGAGAGTAATGAGGAGGTAATCCTGCCAACGACTGAGGCAGAGGAGGCTGGGTCGGATGAATCTGCAACAGACAGCGATTGAGACACTTGGAGCCCCATTGAACCTCTTCAGAAATTCTAGTCCAGAACTGGGACATGTAGTCGAATACAAGGCAGGCCCAGCAGAACAGGGTTGACGGCTTTGGGCAGCACAGAAAAATTAAATTAGCTCCGAATTAAGGGCTCCAACTTGGAGCTTTAGCGGTTTGGTCTCAGATACAATTGGATCGGGCAAAGCCAGTCCATTCACTGAGGCAACAGCCAAAGACGTCTCCAGAGGGACTGTGGGCAACTGGAGAAGATCCACTAGGTCTATTTGGATGAAGTTCGCTGCGGATCCAGAGTCCAGATAGGCAGAGACCCGGTGTGTCTTTTAACCGGACACTATGGTCACGGGGATGGATAGTTTTTAAGAGAGTTTTTTTTATTATTGCCTGTCTTTTAACCAATCCCAGGCATTGGATTTTTTTGGCTTCTGAGGGCACAAACGCACAACATGGCCTCCGAGGCCGTAATACAGACAAAGTCCCGAAGTGCGTCTGCATTGTTTCTCCTGGATGGATAATTTGAGCTGGTCCACTCACGGATCCTCATGTCAATCCGGGTGGCAAGAAGAATGAGGTCATCCAGGCTCAGTGGCAAATCACGAGCGGCAAACTCTTCTTTAATCTCGGAAGACAGTCCCTGCCAGAATGTAGCCACCAAGGCCTCGTTGTTCCAGGACAGCTCTGCTGAGAGAGGGTGTGAAACTGAATGGCATACTCGCCCACAGAGCTATCTCCCTGGTGAAGGGTCAGCAGAGATGCAGCAGAAGATGAGACTCGCCCAGGTTTCTCAAATACAGAGCGGAAAGTCTGTAAGAAGCACTGGAAGTCACGCGCCCCTGGTCCCTGACGTTCCCAGATAGGATTCACCATTCTAGTGTGGGGGGTAAGTAATCCCGTCGGTCTGCGGCCATGGATGCTCCAGAACCCAGGTTGTCTTAGCAGACTTTGGTGTTGGTTAAGAGGTGCAGGCAATACATGAACAGGATAACCAGACAGCTAGAGGATAAACAGAAAGTCCAAAACAGTGCAAGTGGATATCAGGTAAAGCAGAGGTCAGAACCAGACGGGAGCAGATAATCAAAATTAGTAAACAAAGGGTTATCCAAATACACGCCGAGGTCAATGTCCAAGAAGTCCAGAAGTCAAAGGTAAAGGGTATAGATAAGTAGCTTGATCAAAACGCCTGCAGACAGGAAATTCACAAGCAAAGCACAAGTGGAGCAAGCTAGGTATAAATACAACCCTACACCTGATAGGCAGAAGAACTGAGAAAAGAGATAGGCTCAAGGTAAAAAAGAACTGACCAGAAGCTAGAACAGTAGTCATGGTGATATTGAGGGAACAGGCGTTTTCCTAACAGTACCCCCCTTTCTATGAGGGGCCACCGGACCCTTAAATCTCGGCCTAGGTTTCAAAGGAAACTTGGAATGAAAAACTCTAACTAAACGACTAGCATGTACTGAATAGGCACGAACCCAAGTTCGTTCTTCTGGCCCATACACCTTCCACTGCACCAAGTACTGGAGAGTACCTCTGACTCTTCTAGAATCCACAATCCTCTGAACCTCATACCCCATATCTCCTACTACCTGAGGAGGAGGTTTCTTGAGTGAATTAGATGGTGTAAAAAAAAATTCTAGGAGAGATTTGTGAAAAACATCATGAATTCTAAAATACGGAGGAAGCGCCAGACGAAAAGACACAGGGTTAATAACTTCAACAATTTCATATGGTCCAATAAAATTAGAGGCAAACCTACTTTCAGTCGCAGATTTTTAGTAGAAGCCACACCTTTTGACCCACACTAAACACAGGACCCACCTTACGTTTTTCTTTTGAATAACTTGGGAGTTCTTCATGTTCAATTGAACCTGAGCCCAAACTGTGCACAGTTTATTTGATTCAACTTCCACCTCAGGGTTATCACTAGAGGAGGCGGAAAATTAACCAAAATGAGGATGAAAACCATAATTACAGAAGAACGGTGAAGTATCAAGAGAAACATGGTGGTAATTATTTAGAGCAAATTCCGCTAAAGGAAGATATGAGACCCATACAGCCTGGTTATCAGCAATATAATACCTAAGATATTGTTCCAAGGTTTGACCATTGGTAAAACAGAACTGCCCAGAAGCTAGAACAGTAATCATGGTGATCTTAAGGGAACAGGCATTTTCCTAACACTAAGAAGAGAAGACGTCACCTGTAACTGTACTGTAATAACTTATACGGTCTGCAGAGCTCCTGTGTACAACTAGTATTTACTACTATATGGTCAATGTATGGTGGTAATATTGGTCTTTGTATAGTGGTTTTTATTCAGTAATAGTATAGTGGTATTATTCAGTCACTATTTGGTGGTAATGTGTGGTCCTGGTGTGGATGTATTATTCAGTATCAATAAAGTGATAATATCTGTCTTATATAGTGCTTATATTCAGTATCTGTATGGTAGTATTTTTCAGTCTCTATGTGGTATTATTATGTGATCATGTGGGGTTGTAATTATTCAGTAACAGTATGGTTGGTATTATTTAGTCACTATGTAGTGGTAATATGTGGTCATAATGTGGAGGTATTATTCAGTATCAGTATGGGGGTATTATTCAGTCACTATGTCATTATGGTGTGGCGGTATTATTCAGTAACAGTATGGTAGTATTATTCAGTCATTTTACACTATGTCAATGTACTGACATTTGCATTAGGGTCTGTTCACATCAGCGTTCAGTTTACGTTGATGGGTTCCTTCAGACCTTTCCGTCTGAGAAACCCATCATTGGAAAGGCAAACGGAAACCATAGCTTCCGTTTGCTATACCATTGATTTCAATGGTAATGCTTCAGCTGCAAATGGTTTCCGTTTGTCTCCGTTCCGTAAGGTTTCAGGGTTTTTTTTTTTTACGGAATCAATAGCGCAGTCGACTGATGGAAAATACGATATGCAAAATGTTTGTTTTATCTATTTTTCCATCACAATATGAAAGCAAAAAAATAGAATAAAAATATGTATTGATTAATCCATAGATTAATAAAAGTCTAATAGGTTGGACCTCAACAAATTGGGAATAGACCCCCGTTTCGTAGTAGAAGTTAGCTGCAGTTGTTTGCCAAAAGAAGATACCACGCAGAACTGGCAAGGATCTCTTCCTGTATAGCAGGTGCAGAGGTACTGTAGAAGTCACACCTGGGCCCTGGTGCATTAGGGGTGCCCTCTCTGTCACATAAGAAGATACCCGTATTATAAATGCATACTTGCCAACTGTCCCGAATATTTTCCAGGACTGTCCCGAATTTACAGAGACAGTCCCAGACTTGTCCCGGCAACTGCTACATTCAATTGTATCTGCGTCCTTAGAATACTATGGCAGAGCATGAACTTTCCGCTTCCTTCTCTGCCATTCACTTCTCCTGGAGCAAAATCCCCAACCAAAGCGTTGCCAACGCCCTGCCGGGGATTCTGCTGCAGGAGGTGCCACTGATGTCACTGCCCTTATATAGACAGTGAAGTCAGGGCTCTCCTTATGAGTAGAATTCCTGGCCAGGGTGTCAGCAACGCTTTGGCCGGGGATTCCGGGGCTCCAGGGGTAGCCCATGACTTCACTGTCCATATAAGGGCAGTGTTGTCAGGGACACCTCCTGGAGCGGAATCACCGGCCAGAGCATTGCCGACTCCTGGCCGGGGATTCCGCTCATGGAGGAAGCCACTGACGACGTCACTGTCCATATATTGACAATGAAGTAAGGGGCACCACCTGCAGCGGCCAGAGACGCCTGGCCGGGGATTCCGCTCATAGAGGCAGCCACAATGGCTCTCTCCATAGGTTTGAGAGGGTATCTACAAGAGGAGTATGTGGCACTATCTTCAGGGGGAGTATGTGACGCTATCTACAGGGGGAGTATGTGGCACAATCTACATGGGGAGTATATGGCACTATCTACAAGCAAATTTGAAGTGCTGTATAAACAGTGCTTTTTTGTGGTGTTTTTTTCTTACTTTTGGTGCATTTTTTTCTTCAAAATGCAGTATTTTCTAGATGTGTCGAAAAAAACACGTTAAAAATGTGTGAATAAAAAAAACGCCACCCAAAAAAACACAGGAAATTCATAGAATTTTTACAATATGTGTGAAGGAAACCTTAAAAGGTTCTCTTACAACAACAACCACTGTCCATATGAAGTATTAGGAATTATGGACTTCATTAAGGGAGGCTCGGCTCGAGTTTTGGTGGACCCATTGTGCCCATGCATCACATGAACGCCCATTAATTTGATCGGCCACTAAAGGACACATTAATTCCTAGGTTTCTTGGGGAGACAACCATTTCTATCCAAACGGGATCAATCAACAGTCTAATATTATGGAGGCAGTCTTAGTATCTTGTAGTATTTTATCATGTCCGATCCTTTGATCCTCTGAAGGTAAGCAGAGACAGAGGTGTCTGGCAGTGGCTTATTCTCCTCTCCCTATGGCAATAAACATGAACGCAAAGCCGAGGCAGTTGAGGCTTCAGAGCTCTGAACAAAGAGAAAGGACTAACAATCCCTAGAGTATCTGGAAAGTTCTTAAGGGAACTAGAAGGTGGTGACCCATGGGTTATTACGCCCTTGTCCTTCCTATAAGCTGACCCTAGCCCCAAAGCTCCAGCAGAAGAGAAGCCCAAATGTAAAATTTTGGAGCCGTCACTTCCCACTAGGGCCTATTACTTACTAGTACTTCTCAATGAATTAGAAAATCATCAAAAAGTTAATTTGTTTCAGTAATTCAATTCAAAAAGTGAAACTCATATTATATAGATTCATTACACACAGAGGGATCTATTTCCAGCATTTTTTTCTTAATGTTGATGATTATGGCGAACAGTTAATGAAAACCCAAAATTTGGTGTCTCAGAAAATTGTAATATTATATAATCCCAATTTCAAAAATGATAACAGTGTGGACCAACACCAGCAGATAACATGACTCCCCAAATCATCACCGATTGTGGAAACTTCACACTGGACCGCAAGCAACTTGGATTAATGTCTCTCCACTCTTCCTCCTGACTCTGGAACCGAGATTTCCAAATGAAATGCTAAATTTACTTTCATCTGAAAACAGGACTTTGGACCACTGAGCAGCAGTGTTGGTCCACTGTGTTAGATCATGTCCAGCGTCAACGCAGCCGTCTACCAGGACATTTTCGAGCACTTCATGCTTCCCTCTGCTGACAAGCTTTATGGAGATGCTGATTTCATTTTCCAGCAGGACTTGGCACCTGCCCACACTGCCAAAAGTACCAATACCTGGTATAATAACCACAGTATCACTGCGCTTGATTGGACAGCAAACTCATCTGACTTAAACCCCATAGAGAATCTATAGGGTATTGTCAAGAGGAAGATGAGACACCAGACCCAACAATGCAGACGAGCTGAAGGCCGCTATCAAAGCAACCTGGGCTTCCATAACACCTCAGCAGTGCCACAGGCTGATCACCTCCATCCCACGCCGCATTGATAACACCTCAGCAGTGCCACAGGCTTATCGCCTCCATGCCATGCCGCATTGATAACACCTCAGCAGTGCCACAGGCTGATCGCCTCCATGCCACACCACATTGATAACACCTCAGCAGTGCCACAGGCTGATCGCCTCCATGCCACACCACATTGATAACACCTCAGCAGTGCCACAGGCTGATCGCCTCCATGCCACGCCGCATTGATGCAGTGATTCATGCAGAGTCGGAGCTCCGACCAAGTATTGAGGGCATATACTGTACATTTCAGTAGGTCAACATTTCGGTATTAAAAATCATTTTTGAAATTGGGCTTATATAATATTCTAATTTTCTGAGAGACTAAATTTTGGGTTTTCATTAACTGTTCCCATAATCATCAACATTAAAAGAAAAAAATGCTGGAAATAGATCCATCAGTGTGTAATGAATCTATAATATAGGAGTTTCACTTTTTGAATTGAATTACTGAAATAAATGACATTTTTGATGATATTCTAATTCATTGAGGAGGACTAGTTATAAGATGATTCACAAATAACCTAAGAACTTACTGATGATGTGTTCTGTGTACAATTATAACAACAAAGATTACAATGCAAATAAAAATGTCCGTCTACATGTTCTGTATAGATGGGGTGTGGGCCTTCATAATCATTTCCTCTGGTGGGCCCACGGAACCCCTATTTCAACACTTTATTATATAGCGAGGCTTTACAGATAAGGGATAATGTGGTGTAGACTACAGATTCCATATTGTCCTGTATGTTGTTGTTTAGAGTCCACCAGGATGAGTCAAAAAAAAATAAATCCAAAAATGAAGCTCCACTGTGTGTTATATCTGTATAGTACATGTACAGTGCTGCCTTTACCCTGACATTTATTTTCTGCTTTGTTGTATTTGTTTATTGGAGATTCCTGTGAAGTCGCTGCAGCTCGTCTTGGCCGATCACTTCCTTTGTTCTGCTATTCATGATCCCGGCAGTAGATCCAGTTACCCATGGCTACAGTAAACAGCGACAAATGTGTGTGTATCTCTCTGTGGTATTTACTTCATCCTCAACAACACAGCAGAAACAAAACGTCTCATCCCCACCCCACGACTCGCTGCGTCACACACAGTCCACCTGTCACTAACAAACTTCATTTGCGAGAATATCTTCGTATAAGAGCTGAAGATGGGGAGCAGACAGATATCTATTAGAAGAGCCACCTCAGCCGGCTACAGGATGCCAGACAGAACTGCAACAAAAATCACATCTGTGTCCTCTGTCTCTTTAAGTAAGTCGCAGCCTGGGACGCGGCAAATAACGTCACTGTCTGATAGAGGAAAGGAAAAGCAGACCTGGGGTGACGCCGTTAGAAAGGACCATGTCTGGAGAGAGTTTGTAGAAGCTGAAAGACGAGGTGAAAAACTATGGTGAGTCCCTTTTATTTTTTACAGCTTTAAGTCGTCTTATTCTGTCAAGGTGTTCAACAATTATATTCAATTATTTTGAATCATTTATTAGCTTTATCTGTTCCTGGGAAAGCTGTGTGACAATCAATATGAACGCTAGTAAAAACTTCCACAAGGTTAGCTACCCAGCTTTCTTAGGGCATGCCCACACGTGGCGGATTTCCTCCGCAACTGTCCGCATCAATGCCGCACAGAATCTGCGTTGCAGATTCTGTGGCGGATCTGCCCAAAATGTGCAGTAAATTGATGCGGACTAGCTGCTGCGGACTGCGATAAAAGTGCTTCCCTTCTCTCTATCAGTGCAGGATAGAGAGAAGGGACAGCACTTTCCCTAGTGAAAGTAAACGAATTTCATACTTACCGGCCATTGTCTTGGTGACGCGTCCCTCTTTCGGCATCCAGCCCGACCTCCCTGGATGACGCGGCAGTCCATGTGACCACTGCAGCCTGTGATTGGCTGCAGCCGTCACTTAGACTGAAACGTCATCCTGGGAAGCCGGACTGGAGACAGAAGCAGGGAGTTCTCGGTAAGTATGAACTTCTATTTTTTTTACAGGTTGCTGTATATTGGGATCGGTAGTCACTGTCCAGGGTGCAGAAACAGTTACTGCCGATCGCTTAACTCTTTCAGCACCCTGGACAGTAACTATTTACTGACGCCGCCTAGCAACGCTCCCGTAATTACAGGAGCCCCATTGACTTCCTCAGTCTGGCTGTAGACCTAGAAATACATAGGTCCAGCCAGAATGAAGAAATGTCATGTCAAAAAAGCAAGACGCATCCGCAGCACACATAACATGTGCATGACAGCTGCAGACTTCATTGCGGAATTTAGAATCTCCATTGAAGTCAATGGAGAAATTCCGCCATGAGTCCGCAACTAGTCCGCCACAACTCCGCAACAGCCATTGCATGCTGCGGACACCAAATTCCGCACCGCAGCCTATGCTCCGCAGCAGAATTTTCCGCATCGTCTAAACGAACCCTACTAAATAGAAGTGGAAGTCAATGGAGAAACGGCTCTGCTGCGGATTAACGCTGCGGAGTGTCCGCAGCGGAATTCAAGAGCAATTCCGCCACTTGTGGCTTTGCCCTTAGAGTCCTGAATGCCAAATCTGCCTCTTTTCATAGCACAGGGGATGCAGGTGTTGCATAAAAAGCTGGGTGGAGTTTTAGTAGTGAACGTATTTGTTAGCACCCAGCTTTCAGGGGGAACACAGATATCAAGAAGAAACTACTGAATATCATTTTTTCAACTTGAGAACAGAGAAAGACGACTCAGGGATTTATATTTACTGGTTAGGTGGATAGAGTTTGTGTCACATTTTTGGGGTGATTTTCTTGTGTGTGAATAGGAAAATCTTAATTCATAGTTATACAAGGGAAGAGATTTATCATAACTGGTGTAAAGGAAGAGTGGAGTAGTTGCTTAAAGGCTATGTACACCTTCGAAAGCGTTTTTTGGTTTTTGAATAAAAATGTGTATCAGTGTGTTTGGTTCAACTTTCTAATTCGTTTTTATTAAAAATTCGTTTTACTTTTTGAGATACAGCTGCTTTGTATCCTGTATACAG
This sequence comes from Rhinoderma darwinii, assembly GCF_050947455.1. Taxonomy (NCBI): domain Eukaryota; kingdom Metazoa; phylum Chordata; class Amphibia; order Anura; family Rhinodermatidae; genus Rhinoderma; species Rhinoderma darwinii. The sequence continues at coordinate 51,213,196 of NC_134690.1, read as the reverse complement.
CGCAGCTGTATCTAGTGCTGTGACCTGAATCCGTCAGGTCAGCGGCACTGACGGGTTCAGTGACAGTGGGTCCACGCAGGATCCACTTGTAATCCATCACATCTAAGTTACAGAGCCCTGACCTCAACTCCATCCAACACCTTTGGAATGAACTAGAATGGAGATTGTGAGCCAGGCCCTCTCCTCCAACATCAGTGTCTGACCTCACAAATGTTCTTCTGGATGAATGGGCAAAAGTTCCAACAGACACCCTCCAAAATCTTGTAGAAAGCCCCCAGAAGAGTGGAAGGTGTTTTATCTGCAAAGGGGGAACCAACTCCATATTAATGCCTGTGGTTTCAGAGCTCATGTAGGTGTAATGTGTAGGTGTCCCAATACTTTGTCCATATAGTCCAGATAGTATTTACAGTCCTGCTCCAGTTAACATAGTTGAGGTGGAATTTCAGCCCATGCTTCTTGTTGGAAACAGTGCTCAGTAAAAGAAATAACAATAAAGATTGGGCTGTGGTCTCACAATAATACAGGTTACAAATTTAAAAAAAAAAAAAATATTTCAGAGGTAGATGAAATATTATCATAATGTTATTTTTACTTTCTCACAGGCATGAAAACTGGAGTTTCCTAAAAGAATATGATTCCCTGGTAAGAAATAATAATTTCATATTACTGTATAAGGCCTCTCTTATCTGCACACTTCTTCATTGCAATATTATCCTACTCTTCCTAAATTTGATGAGGCACAAAGAGTAGACAATGTCCCACATGAATTGAGACAAGTTCACAAATCTTAGATGGATTTGGATTCTTCCTAAGGATAGGCCAGCAATATAAAATGCCCAGAGAACCCCTTTAAATAGGAGTGCCATTTCACTATTTTGCCTGACACCATCAATCAGTAAAGCTTAGAGCCGGACCAGTAGATTTTGATGCTAGGACACCGGGCTGTTCTCATGCTAGCTTTGGGAAAGACGTTTGTACTATGGCTTCTCATAGTTTGTGTTTCAGTGGGTGTGTCACCAGCTTTTTCTAGTGAAATGACAATTGGTAAATCATATAGAGACTGGTGAGTCTCAACCAGTGCTATAAGTTGGTGTAGGTCTCACACACTCTTCGACAGATAATATACACTCGTAGAGTCATAGGAGTGGAGGAGAAGTACGGTCATGTATAAAAAATCATGGCTGTGGAGCAAGTCAGTGGCATTAGCAACTAATTGTGGCTGCTATCCCTATTGTGGGGGCACTGGGGCATCTAAAAAATACAGAATGCAAAAAAATGCAGAATCGCCCTCTGCACGCCACATGTAGCTATCACTTTTCCCCTAGTAGATCACCTAGCTTAGGCTCCTCAAAAATTAGATTCCATGCGGAAACAAATTTGACCACTCCAGGTCCACATAATGCATACAGTCTATACTAAAATAAATAATATAAATCACAAATTGTATTAACAAATAAATATAGATTCATATATATTAATGGCATCATTTATTTACTTATATGTCTCATCTTTCTCAGGGCAATAAGAAAGAAGTAGAACAGTTACCTGAGAAGGTACCAATTTTTTCTGACCAAGTCCCCAATACAACCAACCAAAATATTGGCAGCAGGATAAATACAGATCTGGGTAAAATGCTGGTCTATATGGATTTCCTTCTCACCAGTGGAAATCAGAAGAAGAAATTAGGAACCGAACTTCAGCCCTGCTAATCATCAATATACCAGATGTGTAGAATGGATGGAATAGACTCTTTGTTGACTGCAGAAAAATGTTTCCAACTTTTTTCGTCATGTTGGATGGGAAAACAATTATCACAAATGTATTTATTTAAAAGACTAAAAAAATTTGATGCCGCACACGATGCAGATGTTCTTCAGTGAGAAATTTTCAAGCGGTTGACGGGATATTGCCGAAATATTACCTCAAAATTATAAATAAATAAAAAAATTTATGGAGGTATACATGTTAACGATATTCTGAAACTTTTTGGATAAATTTATAGGGGTTATTAAAGAGCTAGTTATAATAGGTATAGTAAATAGTTTTTAATCTGGCCTAAAATGCCCTAGATCAATTTTACTCAACCTTTCTAAAGTTAGTAACCCTTAGTCACAGAAATGTTATCTAAGAACCCCAAAAACTGCATTCTGTAACGATCTTAAGCAAAAGTACTCAGCTAAGAGCATAATAGAAGGCTATTAGTGCAAAGTAATGCATAAAATAAAGCATAAATAAAAAAATACCATAGGCTCAAAGGCAACGGACACCTTTGGTGTCTTTTTTTTTTCATGAAATTTATTTTTGCATAAAAATCACATTTGTAATTTACTTTTATTAAAACGTTTGCTTCGTTCCACTTATACAGTAATATATAGAAGCTGCAGAGTGCTGCTCTGCAAGTACAACATATTCAATATGGACTCTATAATGATTAGGAATCTCCTCATAAAGGGGTCTTCCCATAATCAATATTTATCACCTATCCAGGGGATAAGTCATGAATTTCCAACCGTTGAAATCCAAAACCGACCATGAGATCGGGCTTACTTTGCCGTTCCTGGGAGCTCTATAGGAAGGGAGCAGTAGTGTGAATGCTCTACCACCGCTACATTCATTTCTATGGGAATGCCAAGCGATCTCTTCGGCAGCCCCATAGAAATGAATGGAACGATGGCCCATTTTCATGATCGGTGGGGGTCCCAGCTGTCGGACCCCCACTGATCAGATATTTATCACCTATCCTGGCAGTATTTTTTTTTACTAATTTAAACCAGATGGTGAAACATCATCTTTTATTCCTAATCTTCTCTGATTGTAGATATGTTTGGTCCATTTTCTCTACATGATTATTTTTGCAGCGATCTTGCCTGAGCAGCTGTTGACATCATTAAGAGATATGCTTTACAGCTGCCATATGAACCATAGGAAACAATAGTCTGGAGATGACCTTTTGACTTCTAGGCATGCTCTGTGACATGTGCAAAGGTCATTGTACAGGGAGGGGTAGGAGGGGAGCTGTGTCCGTCACCCTTTTTTAATGATGGACAGGGCCGGTCTTAGGATAAATGGCTCCCCGTGCAAAATTATCTTTTGGCACCCCACCCCCATCATTAAAAAAAAAATTGCCACATAAAAAAATTATAATGCCCTTTTAATGCCCCATACAGTATAATAATAATGTTTACTAACGTATTACTACCACTTCAAGGACACAGTATTTTGTCCCCTAATTGTGCCCACAGTATTATTCCCCTGTAGTACCACTACACAGTATAATGTCCGCTTAGTGGCCCCCACACAGTATAGTGCCCCCCTGCAGATTTTGCCATGCAGCCTCACTGTAGACAGTGCCATAATCCCCCACCTCCTACTTGTAGATCGTGCCATACAACTCCCCCCCCAACACCTCCCCCTTGTAGACAGTGCCATACAGTCCCCCACCTCCCCCTTATAGACAGTGTCATACAGTCCCCTACCTCCCCCTTGTAGACAGTGTCCCCAAACAAAACAAAAATTGACTCACCTGGGCCCCGTTCCCATGACGAACTGAGCTGCTCCACATCGGGATCCTGTTGCCTAGTACAGAGTTTCCAAACCTTTAGGGACTCGAGGCAGCATTGGAAAAATAACATTTCCTCAGGGCACCCCTACCAAAAATTATTTTGAGAAAGACAGAAAATGGCTAAAAAGAAAAGCACTACACTCATAGGGTATGTTTACACACGTTTTTTGTAAGGCAAAGGAGGTCAGAGGCGGAAACTACTTGAAGACCATCAGCCCCCCACTCACAGTAAAATAACCATCAGCCCCCCACTCACAGTAAAATGACCATCAGCCCGCCACTCACAGTAAAGTGACCATCAGCCCCCCACTCACAGTAAAATGACCATCAGCCCGCCACTCACAGTAAAATGACCATCAGCCCGCCACTCACAGTAAAATGACCATCAGCCCCCCACTCACAGTAAAATGACCATCAGCCTCCCACTCACAGTAAAATGACCATCAGCCCCCCACTCACAGTAAAATGACCATCAGCCCACCACTCACAGTAAAATGACCATCAGCCCACCACTCACAGATTCCCTCTGTAGGTAGCGCCACACAGCCCCTTGTAGGTAGCGCCACACAGCCCCTTGTAGGTAGCGCCACACAGCCCCTTTGTAGGTAGCGCCACACAGCCCCTTGTAGGTAGCGCCACACAGCCTCCTTGTAGGTAGCGCCAGACAGCCCCCTTGTAGGTAGCGCCAGACAGACCCCTTGTAGATAGCGCCTCACAGCCCCCTTGTAGAGAGCACCACACAGCCCCCTTGTAGATAGCGCCACACAGCCCCCTTGTAGATAGCGCCACACAGCCCCCTGTAGAGAGCGCCACACAGCTCCATGGTAGGGAGTGCCACACCGGCCCCTGGTAGAGAGCGCCACACAGCCCCCTGGTAGGGAGTGCCACACAGCCCCCTGGTAGGGAATGACACACAGCCCCCTGGTAGGGAGTGCCACACAGCCCACAGCCCTCTGGTTGGTAGTGTCACACAGCCCACAGCCCCCTGGATGGTAGTGCTATACAGCCCACAGCCCCCTGGTTGGTAGTGCCATACAGCCCACAGCCCCCTGGTTGGTGGTGCCACACAACCCACAGCCCCCTGGTTGGTAGTACCACACAGCCCCCTGGTTGGTAGTGCCACACAGCCCACAGCCCCCTGGTTGGTAGTGCCATAAAGCCCAGGTAGGGAGTGCCACACTGCCCCCTGGTAGGGAGCGCCACACAGCCCCCTTGTAGGTAGTGCCACACAGCCCACAGCCCCCTTGTAGATAGCACCACTGTAGCTCCCTGAAGGAGCGGAATCCCCGTGTGGCCCCGTATGGAGAGTGACATCAGGGGAGACTCCTGAAGCGGAATCCCCGTCCACAGCATTGCTGACGCTGTGACCGTGGATTCCACTCCAGGAGAAGCTCCTGTCATCTGTGTCCATTTATGGACAATATAAGGTTGTGTTCAGACAGCACCAGTATCTTCGGGTGCTCTAAATAGGGTCCCAACCCAGATGTAGGTCAAGAAATGTATTCTGCACACCTTGATTGTGTTCAATAAAAATCTTTTTATTTATTTCTCAGGGTAAATGCCAGAGGCTATACGTGCAACGTCAACGTTTAGGTCGTGAGACCTTCGTTGGGCACTGAGCCGTACTGGGGACTCGATCAGCGTGAATATCGCGTTTGTAGTAGCGCTGCTATAAATTGTGTCTGGCGGCTAAAGAGCGGTAAGCCGGCAGACAATTTATAGCAGCGCTACTACAAACGCGATATTCACGCTGATCGAGTCCCCAGTACTGCTCAGTGCCCGACGAAGGTCTCACGACCGAAACGTTGACGTTGCACGTATAGCCTCTGGCATTTACCCTGAGAAATAAATAAAAAGATTTTTTTGAACACAATCAAGGTGTGCAGAAAAAATTTCTTGACCATTTATGGACAATGACATCATTGGCTTCTCCCGGAGTGGAATCACCGGTCACAGCGTCTGCAACGCTGTGGATGGGGATTCCGCTGCAGGAGTTTCCCCTGATGTCACTGTCCATATATGGAAAGAGACATCAAGGAGCGCTCCAGGAGCGGAATCCACAGCCACACGGGGATTACGCTCCTTTAGGGAGCTACAGTGGCGCTAGTAGATAGCAGAGAAGGGAGATACCACCCTGCTCTGCTATAGTGCTGTCCCTACCGCTGTAGCAGCCGCAGCGGCCGCTAGAGGCGCAACCGCCCTCATGCCCAGTGTCGCCGCTAGCAGCCGCTATGGCTGCTACAGCGGTAGCGACAGCCACCAAGTGAAGAAGCGCCCGGGCAGAAAGGCGACTGCTGAATCGCCGGCCCGGGCGCTTCTGAAACAAGCAGGGGAAGGGAGCCAGCGCAGTGCCCCCTTCCACCTGCTGGAGTGATGCATCCTGAGCGAAGGCACAGGTCGCACACCCCTAAGGCCGACCCTGATGATGGATCATGTGTTAGCCTCCTCCAGCTTTATAATAGAGGTGTTAGCTTTTAATGTAAAGGTGTTTTTACATGGCAGATATTCTACCCATTAAAACAAGCGACGATCGACATTAATGCATGTCGCTCGGCACTCGCTCCATTCAAATGGAGCAATGATTGCAAGTATGGGGATGAACCAACATGCCACCGAAGAGCAGATGCAACCCTTCCCTAATGTGCGAGTGGGAAGAGGAGGGAAAGCAGCATTCAGGGATGAGTCTAGTTAAAGGGGTTGTGCCATCAATCGGGTCCGTTTGTGTTGCGTTATGCATCAGTGTGTTTTGTGAGGGGCATGCGTTATTCACGCACTCGCAAAGCACATCTTTTTTTTGTTATTATTTTCAAATGAATTGATGGGCAAATCACGCATTGCACATGCATGTGCATCAATGTGCGATGAAAGGTTTCCACGCACCCATTGACTTCAATGGGTTCGTAGGTGCGTGATAATGCACCAATATAGGACATGCAGTGAGTTTCACGCAGCGGACTCTCGCTGAGTGTAAAATCACGCATGTGTGAATGGCCCCATTGAAATCAATGGGTCCGTGTGCTGTGCGTTATTTCAAAATGTTTGTTTACAAATTTCAGAAGTCTAGCAAGCAATATGGGGGAGCTTGAGGTCTTGGTACTGGAGGAACATATTGATATAGTTGGTGTTGCTGAAACAGACTCTTCACATGACTGGGCTGTAAATCTACAGGGTTTTACACTGTTTTGGAAAGACAGGACAAATAGGAAAGGCGGTGGTGTATGTCTGTATGTGAGAAGTGATATGAAGGCGAGTGTGAATGAGACATTAGTTGGTGAAGATTGTGAGGAGGATGTAAACTCTGTAAAAAAATACCTTTGGTGTAATCTATAGACCCCCCAATATAACTGAAGAGATAGAAGGTCAGCTATATAAACAGATGGAGCGGACTGCACAGGCTGGTATTGTAGTGATAATGGGAGATAATTACGAAGATATTAATTGGCGTCATGGTTCGGCTTCAACTGCGAAGGGGAGAAATTTCCTCAACCTGTTGCAGGAAAATTTTATGGCCCAGTTTGTGGAAGACCCGACTAGAAATGAAGCGTTGCTGGATATGGTAATTTATAATAATAAGAAAAACAAAAACAAAAAAAGTTCCCTGACTAAACCAGCACACTCTAGGTAACAATGATGGCATATCAAAAGAGATACAATTTCCTTAACCAAAATTCAACCAAAATTAATCCAGAGAACAAGGAACTATCATAGACCGATAAATTTGTTAAAAACCACAAAAGGTCAGCTGACCAGGTAAATAGACCGCAACAGAATAATAATATATCAAAGGCAGAGGCGTAGCTAGGGGGGGGGCAAGCGGGGCATGTGCCCCGGGCACAAATTAGAGGGGGGCGCCAGCACCGCACGGTCCATGATGCAGCGGTCTGCCTGGAGAGAGGGAGCAGACACACCGGAGCAGAGCACTGCAGAGGACAGGAAAACACAGGGCAGTGGTGAGTACAGTGTAAACAATTTAGTGCCTGGGAACACTAGCGTTTCTAAAATCATAAAATAAATGACATTAGTTTATGATTTTAGAAACTCTTGTGTCTCCAGGCACATTCTTTTTGCGGCTTCCGCGACCCCCCCTCGCGGCCCCCCCGCGACCCCTCGCGAACCGCCCTCGCCCCCCCCCCTCGCTGCCCCGCGGCCCCCCTTCACGGGTCTGCTGTAACTTTTCCCTCTCCTGGGAGGAGAGGGAGAATAGTAATAGTAGTAGTGGTGGTAGTGGTGGTAATACAAAAACACATTTCTCCATTAAACATATCTATCTATCTATCTAGTCACTGTATAATCTGCAGCAAGATTTTTTTTATATTTTTTTTTGAAACAGCAACTTCCAGCATATCCTTACAATTGTTTGGGCCATGCTGGGAGCTGGAAACAATTTAGTGCAAACCTATACGGCAGGGGTTGCACTAAATTGAGCTGTATTTGTGCTGGTGTTGTATATATGTAATGAACTGGGTTCTGGTGCTGTATATTTGTACTGAGCTTGGTTCTGGTACTATATATATATGTACTGAGCTTGGTTCTCGGGCTGTATTTACGTACAGAGCTTGGTTCTGGAGCTGTATTTATGTATTTAAGCTTTGTTCTGGTGCTGTATATATGTAATGATCTTGGTTCTGGAGCTGTATTTATGTACTAAGCTTAGTTCTGGTACTGTATATATGTAATGAGCTGTGTTCTGGTGCTGTATATATGTAATGAGCTTTGTTCTGGTGCTGTATATATGTACAGAGCTTGGTACTGGAGCTGTATATATGTACTGAGCTTGGTAATGGGGATGTATATATGTATTGAGCCTGGTTCTGATGCTGTATTTATGTACTGAACTTAGTTCTGGAGCTGTATATATGTAATGAGCTTTGTTCTGGTGCTGTAAATATGTAATGAGCTGGGTTCTGGTTGTGTATAGAACTATATTGCTTGTAAAATGTACAAATGTTTTTATGCTTGAGTTACATACAAAAAACCGTGGAAAAGTAATGACACGTCATTGATTGGTAGGGAAAACAAACATGGTGAGGGGGAAGGAGATGTCGGGAAAGAGGTTGGGGGGGCGCCAAACTGAATCTTTGCCCCGGGTGCTGGAGAACCTAGCTACGCCTCTGATCAAAGGCAACATTATTCAACAGATTCCATATGTGAAAATGACACTGTATTGTGCAAGGCGCCCCATTGATAATTATTATTGAGAAGATCTTAGGTTTGACCGGTTCATCGTCCATTAGAAATGATTCCAGCAGCTGGATAGTATGTGCAAGCCCGACAGTTCCTTGCTGAGCAACTTGTGTCTTTCAGGACGGGTTCAAAGGAGAGATAAAGTCTTCGCTCTCCAAGCAAGCCGGCACGGTCCAAATCAAACCTTGTGGCTAGTATACATCCACCCGCATAGCATTGGACACAGAGCAAGTTTAAGTTGCAGTCTCCCAGATGAAATCTGCTCCAGAGCGGGTACACGGCGTGTGACGTCACTCACGCACGTCTCAATACAAGATAGGTTGGCTAACGCGTTTCATCCCCTCCGGGACTTCCTCAGCGTCGTCATGGCCATCCAGGTATCCACACCTTATATAGTGTCCATCTTAAAGAGATAGTAACTACTCCATACGTAGTTTCAATATATCAGACATTTTTTTTCTCAAGAACAATCCAAAATGAACTGTCATATATTAATATACATTTCATAAGGTCCTAATATATACATTTGAAAAGTTAAGACTATCGATAAAGACAACAAACCCCTGACATGAAATATTTCAAGGTCAAGGATATAATATAATTTCAAATATTAAGGAACTTCTTCACATTCTTCACATTTCTAATAATACAGAGCTTTTTGGGAATGTCACTGTTCGTGAAAACCTCGGTAACAGTGATCACAATATAGTTATATTTTACCAATACTGTTAAAAACAAACCCAGGCTGGAGGGCAAAAAAACTTAATTTTAAGAAGGCCAATTTCCCCAGGATGAGGGCTGCAATTCAGGATATGGACTGGGAAGAACTAATGTCAAATAATGGTACAAATGATAAATGGGAGATTTTAAAATCTACTTTGGGTAATTATAGTGCAAAATTTATTCCTATAGGTAACAAGTATAAACTACTAAAATTAAACCCCACATGGCTTACACCCTCTGTTAAATGGGCAATACATGACAAAAAAGGGCATTTGAAAAATACACATCTGAGGGTACAGCTGTAGCCTTTGTAAATTCTAAAGAGCTTAATAAAATCTGTAAAAAGGTAATAAAATCAGCAAAAATACAAAATGAAAGGCAGGTGGCCAAGGATAGTAAAATAAATCCCAAAAAATTCTACAAGTATATATAAATGCAAAGAAGCCAAGTTCTGAACATGTAGGACCCCTAAATATTGGTAATGGGGTGATGGTCACAGGAGATCAAGAGAAGGCAGAGTTACTAAATGGGTTCTTTAGCTCTGCATATACAACAGAAGAAAGAGCAGCTGATGTAGCCAGTGCCAGCAGGGCCGCCTTCGGGAATTTCTGGGCCCCATACTGCCAAGGAGTCTGGGCCCCCGCCCCCCTAATTGGTAGGTAGGGCACAGAAAAAAGCAAACTAGCAGGGCTTCCTTGGAGGGGCAGGGCAGAGACAGGAGGTGGGTGTCGGAGGGCAAAGGGGAGAGACTAAGTGCCTGGGCTGGGAGAACTGAAAGTAGCAGTAGTGGCCAGGGAGAGACGCAACCTCACAGGGGCTCTGTTGAATGATGAGGAAGAGACAACGGCTCTGTAGGGGGCAAAAAGGGAAACAGCGTGTGTGCAAAAAAATTGTCGGGGTATAGGCGGGGGCAACATAAACAAAAATCATTGCACTGAAGCTGCTGATGTCCTATACACAGCAGAGTCACTCACCAAAATGTAGTCCATAAGATCTCCCACCTTCGCGGGCACGCCTGGATGATGTTTTTGCATTCTCTTCACACGCTGCACGCACATTATCTGTGTAAAAATCACACAAGATTAATTCGGAAACCAGACATCTAAATAATTTCAGACCCCATACCAGAAAAAAAATTCAGACCCTACACCAGACCTGTTAAGTAATTCAGACACCTTTCCACCAGACCCCTACCTTCGGCCAGAGTTTAGCATTCAGACTTTTATCTACAGGGAGCAGTGTGGTATTATCTACAGGGAGCAGTGTGGTATTATCTACAGAGAGCTGTGTGTGGAGCTATCTACAGGGGGCTGTGTGTGGCGCTATCTACAAGGGGCTGTGTGTGGAGGTATTTACAGGGGGCAGTGTGTGGAGCTATCTACAGGGGGCTGTGTGTGGAGCTATCTACAGGGGGCTGTGTGTGATGCTATCGACAGGGAGTGTGTGTGATGCTATCAACAGGGGGTGTGTGTGGCACTATCTACACGGGGTGTGTGTGATGCTATCTACAGGTAGGCTGTGTATGGCGCTATCTACAGGAGGGGGTGGCAAAATCTACAGGGGGGTGTGGTGCTATCTACAGGGGGGTGCCCCTATCTACAGGGGGTGTGACACTACCTACAGGGGGGTGTGTGCGCTATCTACAGGGGCTGTTTGGCACTACCTACAGGGGGTGGCACTACCTACAGGGGGGTGTGGCGTTAACTACAGGGGAGTTTGGCACTACCTACAGGGGGTGGCACTACCTACAGGGGGGTGTGGTGCTATCTACAGGGGTGTGTGGCACTATCTAAAGGGGGGGTTGTGGCACTACCTACAAGGGTTGTGGCACTACCTACAAGGGGTGTGGCACTACCTACAGGCGGGCTGTGTGGTGCTATCTACAGGGGGGTGTGGCGCTATCTACAGGGGTGTGTGTGTGGCGCTATTTACAGTGGGGGGTGTGGTGCTATCTACAGGGGGCTATGTGTGTGTGGCACTACATACAGGGGGAGTGGGGCACTACCTACAGGGGGGTGTGGCACTATCTACAGGGGGGGTATGCCAATATCTACAGTGGGGTGTGTGGGGCGCTATCTACAGGGGATTCCAGCCAAGGAAGAGCCCCTGACCTCACTGTCCATATATGGACAGTGACGTCAGGGGCTGCATCTAGGAGAGGAATTCCCATCCATAGAGTCGGCAACTCTCTAGCCGGGGATTCCACTCCTGGAGGAGTGAATGATAGAGCAGGAAGTGTATAGTTTCTTAGTCTGCCATAGTATTCAATTATATCTGCATCCTGTGGACGCAGATACAATTGAATATGGCAGTTGCTGGGACACGTCTGGGACAGTAATTTGCTGGGGCCGTCTCTGTAGATTCTCGACAGTCCTGGCAAATTCGCGACTGTTGGCAACTATGCGTCTGGTATAAGCTCTCTCCCCCTACCCCGGTATAATCTTCTCCCAGGTATCCTCTCTCCTTCCTCTACCCCTCTCCATGTGTAATTTCTCCCCACCCGTCAGATATCATCTCTTCAATTATTATCCCCCTAGTATAATGCATCCTCCAGTGTCATCCCCCCTTTATTATTATCTCCTTCCCCCCTGTAGCTTCATTCCCCCCTTAATACCATCTCCCTGTCCCCATTATCATTTAACTCTATCCCACCCCCATAGAAAGCAGATGTCTTACCCAGGTCTGTATTAGTTTATACTGCAGCATAAGATTGTATCATTAGCAGCAGCTCTTCGAAGGCTCTTATCTCCTGTGCTGTGTAACCAGAGGGAGAAGACAGGTTTATTGTCCCATATTACACAGCACAGGAGATAAGAGCCGTTGTAGAACTAATGATACAATATTATGCTGCAATGGATCTAATACAGACGTGGGTAAGATTTTTGCTTTCTATGGGGGCAGGAGGAGAATTTTTGGGGAGACTTCGGGCAGCAGCAGCCGAACACAGACATCACTCCGTACTCACTGTGTCAGAAGAAGACGACTGCTGCTACTGCTGCACATATCCTTCCTCTGAGGTTGAGCTCAAAACTCCCGCTGCTTGTACTGAAGTCTCCACTGCTTGTCTCCTCCCCACACGCTGTCACGCTGTTGTGTAGGAGGAGGAGTGACGGGCATATTTCACTCTCCTGCGGGCCCTTATGGTTTTACTCTGATGTAAAGAATGGGCCTTGGCTTCGTGATGGGACCTATTCCTTTGACCAAAATGAAATCATAGGGACCCCACTGCTGTGAGTATATTAATTTCAGCCGCAGAGAGCAGGCCGCTTTTTTTAAAATTTATGGCTGGGCCCCTGACAGCAGTACTGCCAGTACTGCCCTGATGGCGGCCGTGGGTGCCAGTGCTGTTAATATATCAGTTGATATACTGAATTGGCTGAATGTAGATATGGTCCAAGCTAAGTTAAATAAAATAAATGTACACAAGGCCCCGGGACCAGATGGGTTACACCCTAGAGTTCTTAAAGAGCTTAGGCCTCATTCACATCTGCATTGGGGTCCGGTTCTGACGTTCCATTGGAGCTTTCTGTCAGAACGGGACCCTGAAAAGACACAAACTGACACAGACGGAAACCAGAGGTTTTCCGTTTCCATCACCATTGATTTCAATGGTGACAGATCCAGTACCCGTGTTTTTTGCTTGGCTCTGTTGTGCACCGGACCCGTCATTTTGCCGGAAGTAATAGCGTAGTCGACTACGCGATTGCTTCCGGCAAAATGACTAAGACCCAGTATCCTGTGCACCAACCAGACCAGAGGAGGCCGACTACTGAAATGCATTGTAGAAACTCAGTTTAGAGTGAATAATTTGTCAAGTTACCTGGTCAAGTTAATCCTTGTTAAAGAAACATTGTCCTATTTGTTGCTGAGAAAGAGCTGGTTATAGGGGGGCAGTGACACGGCGGGGATATGTAAAATATAGGTTACTCCTCCGCACTTTTCTCAAAATAAGCTAAACCGGAGCAGGCAACAGGGTGAGATCCACAGCACCCAATATAATACAGTAAATTACCACTCAAACGGTACTTAGCTACAGTCCCAGTTTCTTCAGAGGATGCCAATTCCTTCAGCACATAAGCGACAGACAATTAGTCCCAATGTTGCGCTTTACTCTCCTGGGCCCTGTAGTTCCACAGTGCATCGATGTCCAGACACTGGCTCTCAGGTATTTCCAGGTATCCAGACAGATTACCCTTCAAAATAAGGATGAAAGATGGAGCAACACCGCAAGTTGGCTCCAAATCACACGATTTATTTTATAATTTACTTTATACTTCAGTAAATTTATATCACCGGTTCTGGTTCTGTGACATCACACTAGTTCCAGACTTGACCAAAATTATCCATCAAGACCAGTTCCTGGAGTAAGCGGCGGGCATCTGAATATGTCATTGTGCCGTACCTGCTTGATAACATCTATGTAAGGTAAGGCAGGTAACATTAAAGCTGTATTATATTTGCTGCTTTGGATTGGTCCAGTTATTGAGACTTCTTTGGGGAGTCCGTGCCATAATTACGGACAAAAAAATGACATGTTCTTTAATTTCTACGACACGGACACCCATCTGTAAAAATACGGAAAGTTGTCCATAGAAATGAATAGGTCCGTAATGAAAGGTACGTACGTGTGCATGGAGCCTAACAATCCACTTATTTGCTGTCAGCTATAATGTAACTCCAGAATTATACAATGTCAGCAGACTTATATCAGCTTCTACCACATAATTAGAAGGCGATATCTGGCCTGATTTTTACTAATTTAAATGTTTATAGGAAATAAATGCTTATTTTTATACCTAGATCTAAGAAGGAACAGATGGGAAAAGGTATTTGGTTGTGTTTGCATGATATTAGGGATGGAGACTCTATCATTTGTCTGGTTCAGCTGGCTTGTAGATACTTAGCACTCAGACCAACAGGTGGAGCTATTCCTCAATCATCAGTCAGGACGATCGCTGACGCAATTTCAGTTTAGAGAATTATTGAGGAATAGTCTGTGTAAACTGGGACTGCACTATTAGAACTTTTTCACACATTTATTTAACATGTAGGGCAGGTTTGGACTCTCAGTTGCTTAAAAAATTGAGAAAATGGGACTCCAAATGTTTTAGGAGTCATGTTAGACCATCAGAACCAATTGTTTCACAGCTCTTTTCGTTTTTAGAGGTCGAACTGTATGGATTGTTTGCCACTCCTATGTACATTGGGTTGAACATAGATCTGCAGAGAGATACTATAGTAGAAACTTATCAATTCCTATTATATGGAGTGATCAACCAGTCTATAGGTGGACTGTTGTGAATCAATTGTATGTTCTGCTTTCCGAAGTGAATCACGACCTTCTCATACCGTATATGAAGCCATTGGTGTGAGGTATGATTATCCTCCACACATCTATAGGGAGGATGCATGTAACCAGAGACAAGCAGAACATATGTGATATGTACAGCTCCACAACTGTTCCCACCAGCAGGATGTCCCTTACCTACTATGTGCATATACTTATAGTGTGAGGAACCCGAAATCACCACAGGTCCACGTGTCCGGTCTGCGCGTTATGAGAATCATGTGACTCTTTATATTAGGACTGGGCTCTCTTCACACTCTCTGTATTGTAATTTGAGGCCATTTCTTGTAGACACTGTATACTTATACATGGGGCAGACATTTTTGTTTTATCTTTCATCTAGTAATAATAACAGTATTGTAAACATAAATCCATAGATAAAAGGTTATATGAATATAACATCCTACAGGGTCATATGTGATTGGATACGTATCACACTAACGTCTATAACATCTTCTTTATAACATGTCTGTAATATATATATATATATATATACATATACATACACTACCGTTCAAAAGTTTAGGGTCACTTAGAAATTTCCTTATTTTTGCAAGAAAAGCACAGTTTTTTTCAATGAAGATAACATTAAATTAATCAGAAATACACTCTATACATTGTTAATGTGCTAAATGACTATTCTAGCTGCAAACGTCTGGTTTTTAATGCAATATCTACATAGGTGTATAGAGGCCCATTTCCAGCAACCATCACTCCAGTGTTCTAATGGTACATTGTGTTTGCTAACTGTGTTAGAAGGCTAATGGATGATTAGAAAACACTTGAAAACCCTTGTGCAATTATGTTAGCACCGCTGTAAACAGTTTTGCTGTTTAGACGAGCTATAAAACTGACCTTCCTTTGAGCTAGTTGAGAATCTGGAGCATTACATTTGTGGGTTCGATTAAACTCTCAAAATGGCTAGAAAAAGAGAGCTTTCATGTGAAACTCGACAGTCTATTCTTGTTCTTAGAAATTAAGGCTATTCCATGCGAGAAATTGCCAAGAAACGGAAGATTTCCTACAACGGTGTGTACTACTCCCTTCAGAGGACAGCACACACAGGCTCTAACCAGAGTAGAAAGAGAAGTGGGAGGCCCCGCTGCACAACTGAGCAACAAGACAAGTACATTAGAGTCTCTAGTTTGAGAAATAGACGCCTCACAGGTCCTCAACTGGCAGCTTCATTAAATAGTACCCGCAAAACGCCAGTGTCAACGTCTACAGTGAAGAGGCAACTCCGGGATGCTGGCCTTCAGGGCAGAGTGGCAAAGAAAAATCCATATCTGAGACTGGCTAATAAAAGGAAAAGATTAATATGGGCAAAAGCACACAGACATTGGACAGAGGAAGATTGGAAAAAAGTGTTATGGACAGACGAATTGAAGTTTCAGGTGTTTGGATCACACAGAAGAACATTTGTGAGACCAGGGCCGCCATCAGGGGGGTATTAGGGGTAGTGGTGTGAGGGGCCCGGCCAAACCTAATTGAAAGGGGGGCCCGGCAACTGCCTCGACATTCTTTTGGTAGGAAAAAACGGGCCCCTGCAATGGGGCCCGTTTTTTTCACCAAAAGAATGTCGTGAGCTGCTGCTGCTGCTGCGGGCCCCCTCCCCTCGTCATGGGGGGCCGTCAAACCGTCCGCCCGCGCGCGCGCACCCGATCGCGCGCACAATGAAACTCCCGCGCGTGCGCACTCGCGAGCGCGCATCCACGAACGCCCGCACTGGAGACCGCCCGCGCGCGCACCCGCGATCGACCGCGCGCGCACCCGCGACCGGCCGCCCGCGCACCCGCGAACGAAGCGCGCGCAGCCGCGGACCCACATGGACAAAACTTACCTGGAGCCTGGCTGGAGGTGAAGGACTGGACGTCTGGACCGAAGACCTCCCCTGGAAGACATCGCCGGAAGAGGACTGGAGTGGGAGCAGCTCTTCTGACAGTGAGTAAATTATCTCAAAGTGTTGTTTATGTATGGCCCTGTTCACACAGTATTTTGCAGGCAAAAAAAAATCTGCCTCAAAATTCCTTAAAGAATTTTGAGGCAGATTTTGAGGCAGATTTTGACCTGCCCACACTATCTTGCCGCGTTTTTTTGCTGCGTTTTTTGCTCGCGGCGATTGAGGACAGCAGACAAAAAACGCAGCGAAAAATGCATTTTCTGCCTCCCATTGATTTAGATGGGAGGTCAGAGGCGGAACCGCGGCAAGAAAGGACGTGCTGCTTTTCTTTTTCTTTTTTCCGCGACTGGCTCCCATTGATTTCAGATTAAATCAATGGGAGGCGGTTTTGGAAGTTCTTTGGTGCTGATTCTGACGCAGTGTCCGAGTCAATATCAAGGCCCAAAAACTCTGTGAACTGGGCCTTATTCTTAGGGCTTATTCAGACGAACGTGTAATACGTCCGTGCAACGCGCGTGATTTTCACGCGCCTCGCACGGACCTATGTTACTCTATGGGGTCGTGCAGACTGTCAGTGATTTTCACGCAGCGTGTGTCCGTGTGTCCGCTGCGTAAAACTCACGACATGTCCGATATTTGTGCATTGTTCGCGCATCACGCACCCATTGAAGTCAATGGGTGCGTGAAAATCACGCCCAGCGCTTCCGCAGCCGTATAAACTATGTATGAAAACAGAAAAGCACCACGTGCTACAAACATACAAACAGAGTGTCATAATGATGGCGGCTGCGCGAAAATCACGCAGCCACACATCATACACTGCTGACACACAGAGCTGTTATGAACCTTTTGCATGCGCAAAAAGCAAACGTTTTTTGCGCGTGCAAAAAGCACACGCTTGTGTAAATCCGGCCTTAGGGTAGGAACACACTAGGCATGAACACTGCGGATTTTATGCAACACATTTTATTGTGGAAAATCCGCAGCGTATTACAGTCGCAGCAGAGTGGGTGAGGTTTTAACAAATCTCATCCACACGCTGCAAAAAAAAATGGACCTGCAGTGCGGCTTTGGCTTTTTAAGCCGCAGCGTGTCAATTTATTCTGTGGAATCGCCGCTCCTCTGTTGCAGAAATGCTGCGGTTCTGCCGCAAAAATCACACAAGAGAAGAAAAAAAAGGTACTTTTTTAAATTGATAAAGTTTAGACTTGCCCCGGCCGTAGTCCTGGTGACGCGATCCTCTATTCTTAGCGCAGCCCGGCCTCCTGTCATGACGTTTCATACCATGTGACTGCTGCAGCGGTCACATGGTCTACAGTGTCATCCCAGGAGGCGGGGCTACGTTCAGAAGAGAGAGATGCGTCACCAGGACTACGGCCCTGGCAAGTCGAAACTTTTTTTTCCCTGCAGGATTCCCGCAGCGGACACGCCTCACGAAACCTGCGCCACTATTTGGTGCGGTTTTGCTGGCAGAATTCCCTGCGGCTACCGGGGTAAGCTGTGTAGTTTTACTCAGCATATCCGCCTAGTGTGTCCCTTATGATGTCGCTCCTGGAGCTGCTGCCGCTCTCTAAATAGGCAGTTGGTCCAGTAGAATTTGGAATAATTTTTTTTTGTGAACCAGCTTAAAAAAATACAAAACTTTTGTGTTAGGGCCTGTTCACATCACTGTTCGCTTCCGCTCCGGGGTTCCGTCTGAGGTTTCTGTCGGGTGAACCCCGCAACGGAAAGTGAAAGTGATAGCACAGCTTCCGTTTCCATCACCATTAGCGCAGTCGACTGCGCTATTAATTCCGTCCGAAAACCAGCCGGAATGGTGACGAACCACCGCTCCGGGGTTCCGTCTGAGGTTTCTGTCGGGTGAACCCCGCAACGGAAAGTGAAAGTGACAGCACAGCTTCCGTTTCAGTCACCATTGATCTCAATGGTGACGGAAACATCGCTAATGGTTTCCGTTCGTCACCATTCCGGCTGGTTTTCGGACGGAATTAATAGCGCAGTCGACTGCGCTAATGGTGATGGAAACGGAAGCTGTGCTATCACTTTCACTTTCCGTTGCGGGGTTCACCCGACAGAAACCTCAGAAGGAACCCCGGAGCGGAAGCGAACGGTGATGTGAACAGGCCCTAACACAAAAGTTTTGTATTTTTTTAAGCTGGTTCACAAAAAAAAATAATTCCAAATTCTACTGGACCAACTGCCTATTTAGAGAGCGGCAGCAGCTCCAGGAGCGACATCATAAGGGACACACTAGGCGGATATGCTGAGTAAAACTACACAGCTTATCCCGGGAGCCGCAGGGAATTCTGCCAGCAAAACCGCACTAAATAGTGGCGCAGGTTTGGTGAGGCGTGTCCGCTGCGGGAATCCTGCAGGGAAAAAAAAGTTTAGACTTGCCCCGGCCGTAGTTTAAGTGACGCATCTCTCTCTTCTGAACGTAGCCCCGCCTCCTGGGATGACGCTGTAGACCATGTGACCGCTGCAGCAGTCACATGGGATGAAACGTCATGACAGGAGGCGGGGCTACGCTAAGAATAGAGGATCGCGTCACCAGGACTACGGCCGGGGCAAGTCTAAACTTTTTTATAAATTTAAAAAAGTGCCTTTTTTTTTTTTTTCTCATTTGTGATTTTTGCGGCAGAACCGCAGCATTTCTGCAACAGAGGAGCAGCGATCCCACAGAATACATTGACATGCGACTGCAGTCACACTGCAGGTCCATTATTTTTGCAGCGTGTGGATGAGATTTGTTCAAACCTCACCCACTCTGCTGCGACTGTGATACGCTGCGGATTTTACACAATAAAATGTGTTGCATAAAATCCGCAGCGTTCACGCCTAGTGTGTTCCTACCCTAAGGCCGGATTTACACAAGCGTGTGCTTTTTGCGCGCGCAAAAACGTGGCGTTTTGCGCTTGCAAAAGGTCCATAACAGCTCCGTGTGGCAGCAGCGTATGATGCGTGGCTGCGTGATTTTCGCGCAGCCGCCATCATTATGACACTCTGTTTGTATGTTTGTAGCACGTGGTGCTTTTCTGTTTTCATTCATAGTTTATACGGCTGCGGAAGTGCTGGGCGTGATTTTCACGCACCCATTGACTTCAATGGGTGCGTGATGCGCGAACAATGCACAAATATCGGACATGTCGTGAGTTTTACGCAGCGGACTCGAGCTGCGTGAAAATCACTGACAGTCTGCACGGCCCCATAGAGTAACATAGGTCCGTGCGAGGCGCGTGAAAATCACACACGTTTCACGGACGTATTACACGTTCGTCTGAATAAGCCCTAACAATAAGGCCCAGTTCCCAGAGTTTTTGGGCCTTGATATTGACTTGGACACTGCGTCAGAATCAGCACCAAACAACTTCCAAAACCGCCCCCCATTGATTTAATCTGAAATCAATGGGAGCCAGTCGCGGAAAAAAGAAAAAGCAGCACGTCCTTTCTTGCCGCGGTTCTGCCTCTGACCTCCCATCGAAATCAATGGGAGGCAGAAAATGCATTTTTCGCTGCGTTTTCTGTCTGCTGTCCTCAATCGCCGCAGGCAAAAAACGCGGCAAGATAGTGTGGGCAGGTCAAAATCTGCCTCAAAATTCGGTGCGCGGTTCCAGGCGGTCGCCGGTGCGCATGCGCGGGAGTTTGCGGGTGCGCGTGATCAGTCGCACGGGCGGCGGTGTTTGACGGCCCCCATGCTACCCAGGGCCGCCATCAAGGGGGTATTAGGGGTACTGATGTGAGAGGCCCGGCCAAACCTAATTGAAAGGGGGGCCCGCAGCTCATGACATTCTTTTGGTGAAAAAAACGGGCCCCATTGCAGGGGCCTGTTTTTTTTCTACCAAAGGCAAGTCGCGGCAGTTTGCCGGGCCCCCTTTTCAATTAGGTTTGGCCGGGCCTCTCACATCAGTATCCATAATACCCCCCCTGTTGGCGGCCCTGGGTACCATGATATAGTACTGGACGGAGTACCGTTAACAGGCGGTGCCACGGTAGGGGGGCCCAGAAAATGTAGATGTAGGGGGCCCTGAAATTCCTGATGGCGGCCCTGTGTGAGACGCAGAACAACTGAAAAGATGCTGGAAGAGTGCCTGACGCCATCTGTCAAGCATGGTGGAGGTAATGTGATGGTCTGGAGTTGCTTTGGTGCTGGTAAAGTGGGAGATTTGTACAAGGTAAAAGGGATTTTGAATAATGAAGGCTATCACTCCATTTTGCAATGCCATGCCATACCCTGTGGACAGCGCTTGATTGGAGCCAATTTCATCCTACAACAGGACAATGACCCAAAGCCCACCTCCAAATTATGCAAGAACTATTTAGGGAAGAAGTAGGCAGCTGGTATTCTATCTGTAATGGAGTGGCCAGCGCAGTCACCAGATCTCAAGCCCATAGAGCTGTTGTGGGAGCAGCTTGACCGTATGGTACGCAAGAAGTGCCCATCAAGCCAATCCAACTTGTGGGAGGGGCTTCTGGAAGCATGGGGTGAAATTTCTCCCGATTACCTCAGCAAATTAACAGCTAGAATGCCAAAGGTCTGCAATGCTGTAATTGCTGCAAATGGAGCATTCTTTGACGAAAGCAAAGTCTGAAGGAGAAAATTATTATTTCAAATAAAAATCATTATTTCTAACCTTGTCAATGTCTTGACTATATTTTCTAGTCATTTTGCAACTCATTTGATAAATATAAGTGTGAGTTTTCATGGAAAACACAAAATTGTCTGGGTGACCCCAAACTTTTGAACGGTAGTGTATATATATACATATATATACATACATGATAAAATAAATACTGCGGGTAAATAACACATAGAAAAGACACATAGAAAAATACATAAAGACTATTACATTCAGCAATTCAACTTCTTTTTAGGACAACAATCCAATGTGTTTCAGCTGTAAGTGGAAGTATCATTGTCCCTCTCCGGTTTTTGTAACTTTTTGGCTTTGATCGGTTCTGTTACCTAAAGTCGTCCTCATTTTACTGCTCCGGATTCTCCCAATGATTTACTCTTGTGAATTAATTTCCTACATAGCCGGCAATAACTAAACCATAACATCCATGTCCCAATGTTGTCACCCTCCGGGTTTCATCGGCTTTGATTCCGCTGTCTATTGTGTGACAGTATAGATGTCAGATATGTTAGATGTTTCCTTCTTTACATTGAGTTACTCCCATCCTTACTTATGTGTCTATCCCCAAATACCTTGGATATTTCTCTTTAACATCCCACATTGCATCTCTAAACCTTCGGCCCAGTCCTCGTCGTCTTCTAGTCTAGAGAAATGTCCTTCTGACACTTCTAGATTCACTTTTAGATGTATTGAAAACCACCTCCGCAGGTGACAACTGGTCATTGACATACGGCTCTGTCCACAGGTCAGTGGTGACTTCTGGCAGAGTTGGTTCTTATCTACATACAAGGGACGTCCAGGAAATTAGGTTTACTCCATGTGAAGAACATTTGTTTAATTTCTGTCAGAAATTTCTGAAGATTGAACTCATCTCCATGCCAAATAAGCGCCATGTTATGAATGTAGTGATGCCAGAGGACCAGGCCCGCACAGTGTCACCCGCTCTCAAACACACAGACGTTCCCAATATCCCAGTAGAGGAGACATAACTGCACATACACCTGGTCCTCATGTCCTCCGCTGCAGGCAGAATAATCCGGAATACTAATAATAATTATCGTGATGAAGAAATTAAATGTTTACTTGAGTGAAGAAAGATGAAATTCTGGACACTTTGAAACTTTGACTAAATAAGAATATATCATCTTCACCAGGGGCGTTACTAGGAAAGACTGGGCCCCATAGCAAACTTTTGACTGGGGCCCCCCTCCCCTGGGTGTCACACAACCCCCCCCCCTCTTGTAGATAGTGCCTTTTTTACAGCCCCCCCTGTAGATAACGCCATACAGCCCCTCTGTAGATAGCGCCATACAGCCCCCCTGTAGATTGCGCCATACAGCCCCCTCTGTAAATAACGCCATACAGCCCCCTCTGTAGATAACGCCATACAGCCCCCTCTGTAGATAGCGCCATACAGCCCCCTCTGTAGATAGCGCCATACAGCCCCCTCTCTAGATATCTACAAAGGGGGCTGTATGGCGTTATCTACAGGGGAGGCTGTATGGCGCTATCTACAGAGGGGGCTGTATGGCGTTATCTACAGAGGGGCCTGTATGGCTTTATCTACAGGGGGGGCTGTATGGCGCTATCCACAGGGGGGCTGTATGGCGCTATCTACAGGGGGGCTGTATGGCGCTATCTACAGGGGGGCTGTATGGCGTTATCTACAGAGGGGGCTGTATGGCGCTATCTACAGGGGGGCTGTATGGCGCTATCTACAGGGGGGCTGTATGGCGTTATCTACAGGGGGACTGAATGGCGTTATCTACAGGGGGGACTGTATGGCGTTATCTACAGGGGGGACTGTATGGCGTTATCTACAGGGGGGACTGTATGGCGTTATCTACAGGGGGGACTGTATGTCGTTATCTACAGGGGGGGTCTGTAGGGAACTCCATACAGCCCCCCTGTAGATAGCGCCATACAGCCCCCTCTGTAAATAACGCCATACAGCCCCCTCTGTAGATAACGCCATACAGCCCCCTCTGTAGATAGCGCCATACAGCCCCCTCTGTAGATAATGCCATATAGCCCCCTCTCTAGATATCTACAAAGGGGGCTGTATGGCGTTATCTACAGGGGAGGCTGTATGGCGCTATCTACAGAGGGGGCTGTATGGCGCTATCTACAGAGGTGGCTGTATGGCGTTATCTACAGAGGGGGCTGTATGGCGTTATCTACAGAGGGGCCTGTATGGCGTTATCTACAGGGGGGGCTGTATGGCGCTATCCACAGGGGGGGCTGTATGGCGCTATCTACAGGGGGGCTGTATGGCGCTATCTACAGGGGGGCTGTATGGCGTTATCTACAGAGGGGGCTGTATGGCGCTATCTACAGGGGGGCTGTATGGCGCTATCTACAGGGGGGGCTGTATGGCGTTATCTACAGGGGGGACTGAATGGCGTTATCTACAGGGGGGACTGTATGGCGTTATCTACAGGGGGGACTGTATGGCGTTATCTACAGGGGGGACTGTATGTCGTTATCTACAGGGGGGGTCTGTAGGGAACTCCATACAGCCCCCCCAGTAGGGAGCACCATACAGCCCCCCACCCCTGTAGGGAACGCCATACAGCCCCCCCTGTAGGGAACGCCATACAGCCCCCCCCCTGTAGGGAACGCTATACAGCCCCCCCCCCTGTAGGGAACGCCATACAGCGTCCCCAACCCCCCAAAAAAATGCGTCCTACAGTGTGAGAAGACAAAAGACATGTATCCCCTATCCATGACTAACCTCTGACTTCCGGCGTCTGCGCTGCTCAATAAAAATGAAAGGAGCGCTGGTCACGCATGTACACAAGCGCGACCGGCGCTCCATTAATTTCTACGAAGCTGCCGACACAGACCCCGGAAGTCCGAGGTTTGTGATGGAGAACTTCAGGGGACTTTCAGTCCCCCGTTCTCCCTATCGCTGCCAGCGATCACACATGTATCCCCTATATGGATAGGGGATACATGTCTTTTGTTTAATGGCAGAGCGGAGATACCTCCCTGCTCTGCCGTAGTGATCAGTGGCGTCCCGCTGTAGCAGCCATAGCGGCTGCTAGCAGAGCGAGCCTCCGGCCATGGTGGGGGCCCGTGCCGGCGGGCGACACGGGCCCCCTCATGCCGCGGGCCCCGTAGCAGCCGCTACGGCTGCTATTGCGGTAGTTACGCCACTGATCTTCACAACCTTCTCCTTTATTCCCAGTGTAGAGAGATGTATCATTGTCTTCCCAGATTAACCCCCTCCTGTCCATCCTTCATTAGAGGTAATAGTAAAACGTGGCTGGAAACTTTTATAAAATGGTAAATTAACTACATATTCATGAAGGAAATTATCTATCTACTTAGACAGGTAGAGGCAACTGAATCTTCACCTGAAATTATCTGTCTCCCTAATCTTCCTGGATGTCAGAGATCTGATAAAAAAAAGGAATCCTAAATCCCCGTTTGTATCAGAAACCTAAGATTCCAGATCCCCTTTTTATCAGATTCCTCAGATCTTAAAGATCTGAGTCATTCAGCCTGGAAACCGGTAAATTCAACTTTCGATTCTCTGACTTCTCATCCGTCCAGATACCTGGACTATTATCTTCAGGAATATCTTACCCTTCTATATGAAAGAATCCCCCACATATTACATCTAGTGAAGGACTCTGAGTGGCAGGAGAGGTTTCTTCTAGTGACACTTAATGTTATGTCTCTACATTGTGATAGAAAAAGGAAAAGGCTCTGAAGACCTTAAATCCATTCTTCTAAAAAAGTTCTAGACTGTCCAGACTTCAAGCTTCTTGTGTAATAGATAACATGTCCTTTCTTCCTGACATAAGATGGTTTCCGTGTAATGGGTCACTCTACCTACAGATGTGAGGAACGACTATGGGAACCAGGTTTATGCTGAGTTATGCCAATCTAAACTGAATATTGGGAAATCTCATGTGGTGTAAGAGTCTTGGACTCTGTGCCGGCCTGGCATTGCTGTATGGATTTTATTGGTATAGGAAATTACATCAATCTTCAAATATTTCCATAAGAATCACGTTCTCGCGATCACTTTCTATGTATATAACAACCAGCTCTGTACTAGATGTTCCCACAATCCCGTGCACATTATCCGCTGTATGTAATGGCCACTTGTCTGCTGCTAAACAGGATTTTCAATGCACCCATAAGTCTTTAAAAGATGACTACAAGGTTGAGCCTGAACATTAGGAAATGCAGTTTGTATAAGTATCTGTAGAGTCTTTGTGAGGTTATGAAGGGAATGTTTCCCATATCCAGAGATAGATAGACTTCTCAGCGAGGATAGTGGAGACGTATGTAACGTAAAGAATGAGAAATATCAGTTATTGGACATCCCTTGTATTACACACTACACAGGAGTAATAACACATAGGGATCAGATACTGGGACCTCCCAGAAGAGAATTTATTACAAGATATATCATACTATGAATTTATGAGGTAAACGCAGAAAATGTGGAGAATCTGATATCCCGGACCCCAACATTGCTCCATTTATACAAATCTGAGGTAAAACATTGTTCACAAAAATGTAGGGAAGGAAATTATATTTGCAGTATGTCTCTGGCTGATAATCGTCGGATCTTTGCCATAAATTCTTAAGCCTCCTTTGGTCAAGAAGATGAATCGCTCTCGGTTTGCTCTTATGTATATTTCTGTGTCTATTAAGTGCACTGTTTCTACCCATGTATACCCTTATCATGTATATCACAGATAGTGTATCTTACAGAATTACCCTGATCAGTATTCACTCATGTATTAATATTTGAAAGACTAACACAATATGGCTGCCACCGTCTATAAGCACACAGTGCCTGGTGTATGGCCGCACATTGCAATTATACAGGAGGGAATGTGGAGACCCAGTCCTGATGAGGAGAACTACTGGATCCTCCATACACGTCACTCAGACTCTCCAGCCTCTGGTGATATAAGGTGACGTCACCTGCTGCCTGTGCACATAGTAGGTGACATCAGTTCTGCGTGTGTGACCAGCTGTGAACTGTATATGTCACATATTGTCTACATGCCGTTATCCACACTCGGACCCATAGTGTCCCAACAACTATTCTACAATGTCTTGCAATTTCTTATATACCCTTGTCCATTAAGACCAGAAATAGTTCGTGTTTCCACCATCCTTGGAAGGATAAATCTCCACAATCCACAAAGTCATCCAAACAATGACAACACTAAGAAGTTTATAGAACAATGAAGACTTGACCAGTGGATATACTGTGACATCGAGCTGTTTAGTCTATAAGGATTTTTAGGATATGAAGAAATATTGTAAAACCCACTTTACATCCATAACTGTGTGATTTCTAATTTATTCCATCCAATGACAATGAAGATTTGACCAGTGGATTTACTGTGAAAACAACAAGTTTAGTCTTCAAGGATGTTTAGGTTGTGAAGAAAATGGTAGCACCCCCGATTATAAAGATTACTTATGTGCTACATTCAATTAAAAAAATTTGAAAATCTGTGAAGTTCTTTGTGTGTTTTTTTTATTTATTGTCATCTAATGACACACTGATCGGAGTCACTACTCAACTATTGGGAATAAATGTCTTACTTGTGTTTCCCCTCCATATGTCTGATTCCCATATAGGAGAATAAGAGGAGATCGAGTGTGATTGATGATGACAGTCCCTTCTGCACAGAGGGTCCTGGTTCTTCAGTCTGAGGAAGCTGTTGTTCTTCATATCCTTGGGTACTTAAAGAAATAAAGGATCTCCTCTTCCAGGACCCCATTTTCAATTTGATTCTGGGTTTATTTAACGGCATGGAACTTGCATGAGGCATCTTGAGAAGTAATGCATTGTCCCATCAGGTTGTCCATAATCTTCTAGAGAGCAGGAGACCATTACTTCTAATGTTCATAACAGAATTTGGAAAGATTTTCAGAATTTTTTTGGGAAACTCAGCACCCTCATCAAGTGGATTTTCCTGTATTTCTGGATTTTCTCCATTGTGGTCAGTACAGGCGTAAGCATTAAAAGGATTGTCCCAGAATAAAAAATTATCAACCATCCAAAGGATAGGTGATAATGGTCTTATCGCTGGGGACCCCAATGTTGGGACTCCCATCAATCCCGAATCCCAATACCTGCTCACTGCACCCACTGCAGTGAGGAGGAGCTTGAATGTAGTGGCAGTCGGGATGCGCCTGTCGATTCATTCAATGTCTATGAGAATGACAGAACGCCCCATAGACCTTAAATGGAGCCACAGCGCACAAGCTCAACTAATACTCCATTTAATGTCCTCCTCAGTGAGGGGCCCCGGCATCAGAAAGTTGTCTGCAGGAGCACTTGGGAGTAAAGGGGATTGCATGAACCGGGAGAAATGTCTGCACATCTGATCTGGGGTCTGTATTAAAGTGGGTCTAGTCTGAGGTCTATTTTAAGGGGAGGTCTTTATTTCTTTAGGGGTCTTGTCTATAGTCTGTATTTCTTCAGAGGCTTTGGCCTGGGGCCTAACGGATTTGGCCCGGAGTCTGTATATATTTAGTGGGTACCACAGAAAAATCGATATTGTGCGGTATATATATATTTAATCATTTTTTTAATTTATTTTTTACAATGGGAGAGTAATGCAACTTTATGGCATACAGATGCATATGTTAGAGACATACATTTGGTGTATATGTCAGGAGATTTTCCCGATATATATGCTAAACCTGCACCACAAATGTGCCGTGAACAGAGACTAAGCGGAATAATTTCAGCCTTATTTGGTGGTTCTAGGCATGATATAGCATAGTTAGGCCATTGCATGCAGGTATTATTTAGGTTTTATATCTCAGTATTCGGGCAGTTCTGAATGTTGCCCCTTGCATCACATTGCAGGCACTTAACCCACACATTTTCACAGAGGCATAACGCTATGGTATAATCTCACATGCATGAAGCAGGGTCGCTGTAACCATAGGGCAAGCAGTGATTTGCACAGCACAGGGCCTACCTAGCGGCGGTGCCATTTACAACTATATGGTTCTGCCTCACCACTCTCTCTCTCTCTCTCTCTCTCTCTCTCTCTCTCTCTCAAAGGCCACACACCAAAGGCCACATTAGCCCGGAAGCCAACCAGACCTTGAGGTCTTAGTCGCTCTGCTTGTCATAGGGATGGTTTTATTTATTAGTTTTATAACTGATACTAGTATTGTGGAGGAGGGTACAAAAGGGGAAATTTTTGCTGTGGGTGGGCACAAACAGGAGCAGTGTTACTGTGTTCTGCACTAAGAGGAGCATTTTATTACTGTGTGGGGCATTAGGTGGTGCACTATTATCATCTGGGGCACTACTTCTGTCATTAAGGCATATCTGTTTGGCACTATTATTCTTGGGATATATTTTTTACACAATTGTTTTCAGAGGTACTATTTGGTACAAATAATTTGGGATCTCTATCTTAGTGTCACTACTATTTTAGGTGTATCTATATTTATGACACTAATATTTTGGTTTCTGATATTTCTGTACAGTACAGTATTTTGGAGCAGTTTCAGCAATAGGGCAAATGGGGCAGCAATAGACACAACATTGGGAATTCAGCAAGTTTGTGTTGAGGGTGGGGTGAGTGCTGTAAAAGTAGGGAGCCACAGATGTAAGGAAAGCAAACTGCAGACACAAATTGTGGCAGGAAGAAGTCTTAATGGCGGAACTGGGCCGGATAGAGAAGAAACTAACAAGTCTAATCAAGACTGTATTCATATATAGAACCCTCTGCGCATATTGTAGTGTAGGAATACCAATGAAACAACCGACACATCATTCTTTTAAATGTGGGGTTAACTTTTATTAACAAAATCAATGACCTAAAAGAAGAGGTCAACAAAACCTGAATGCCTGCCTATCCCTAAGGGCATGTAGGACATAATCTACCACCCGCCAGTTGTGACATAAAACAAACGATACGCACAGAAATCAATAGAATATGGGAAACAAATGCACCAGTTCCAACGGCCAAAGAGGAAGCCTGAGGGGGAGGATGAATTTATATTCTCCCCCTATTAGCATAACCACCCCCCCCCCCCCTCTGTAACCCAATACGCTGCTAAAAGCCAGAATTATGATGGGACAGAGGAGGGTGGTGGAAGGGGGATCAGAGCTGAATCACCTGCCTACACTACTGAAACTCACTTAGCCCGTTTTCGGCAATAGTCCCAGGCCCAGCGGCTATACGCCTGTGAGCCTACAAAGGAGACGTCACTTATGAGTTAAAGAGGCTCTGTCACCAGTTTATAAGTGCCCTATCTCCTACCTAATCTGATAGTCGGTGTAATGTAGATAACAACATTTTTTTTTTTTTACTTTTTTTTTTGACGGAGTTAACATCCCGTCACTCCGGTAAAGTTACAGAGTTACATAGTACGGTTGAAAAAATACACATGTCCATCAAGTTCAACCAAAGGATGGGAAAGGGAAGGGAAAAATTTCTACACATAGGAGCTTATATTTTTTTGTTCTAGGAAAATATCTAAGCCTTTCTTAAAGCCATCTATCTACTGTAGCTACTGTGACCAGCAACTGCGGTAGACTATTCAATAGATTCACAGTTCTCACAGTAAAGAAGGCTTGTCGCCTCTGCAGATTGAACCTTTTTTTCTCCAGATGGAGGGAGTGCCCCCTTGTTTTTTTTAGGGGGTTTTACAAGGAACAGGATTTCATCATATTTTTTGTATGTGCCATTCATATATTTATATAAGTTAATCATGTCCCCCCTTAGTCGTCTCTTTTCAAGGCTAAATAGGTATAATTCTTTTAATCTTTCTTCATAACTTAGATTCTCCATGTCTCTTATTAGCTTCATTGCTCTTGTTTGTATTTTTTCCAACTCCAGGGCATCCTTTCTATGAACTGGAGCCCAGAACTGAACTGCATATTCTAGATGAGGCCTCACTAATGCTTTGTACAGTGGTAATATTACATCCCTGTCCCGTGAGTCCATGCCTCTTTTAATACACGACAATATCCTGCTGGCCTTTGAAGCAGCTGATTGACACTGCATGCTGTTATTGAGTTTATGATTTACAAGTACACCCAGATCCTTCTCAACAAGTGACTCCCCCCAGTATAGCTCCCCCTAGGACATATGATGCCTGCAGGTTGTTGGTACCCAGGTGCATAACTTTACATTTATCTACATTAAACTTCATTTGCCAAGTGGATGCCCAAACACTTAGTGTGTCAAAATCAGCTTGCAATTTACTAACATTTTCCATAGACTGAACAACACTACATAGCTTGGTGTCATCTGCAAAAATAGAAATAGTGCTATTAATCCCATCCTCTATATCATTAACCCTTTCAAGACCGAGCTCATTTTGACCTTCATGACCAGCCCCATTTTCTCAAATCTGACATGTGTAAATTTATGTGTTAATAACTCTGGAATGCTTTTGCCTATCCAAGCGATTCTGAGATTGTTTTCTCGTGACATATTGTACTTTAGGTTAGTGGAAAAATTTGGTCAATAAATTCATTGCTTATTTGTGAAAAACACCAAAATTTTGAGAAAATTTGCAAAAATTATGATTTTTCTCATTTTAAATGTATCTGCTTGTAAAACAGATAGTAATACCACACAAAATAGTTACTATTTTATATATTCCATATGTCTACTTTATATTTGCATAGTTTTTTGAACATTATTTTATTTTTCTAGGACGTTACAACGTTTAGAACTTTAGCAGCAATTTCTCACATTTTCAAGAAAATTTCAAAAGGCTATTTTTACAGGGACCAGTTCAGTTCTGAAGTGGCTTTGAGGGCCTTATGTACTAGATAGACCCCATAAATCACCCCATATTAAAAACTGCACCCCTCAAAGTATTCAAAATAGCATTCAGAAAGTTTCTTAACCCATTAGGCGCTTCACAGGAATTAAAGCAAAGTAGAGGTGAAATTTACAAATTTTATTTTTTTTGCTGAAATTCATTTGTAATACATTTTTTTCTGTAACACAGAAGGTTTTACCCGAGAAATGCAACTCAATATTTATTGCCAAGATTCTGCAGTTTTTAGAAATATCCCACATGTGGCTCTAGTGTGATAATGGACTGAAATACCGGCCTCAGAAGCAAAGTAGCACCCAGTGGATTTTGGGGCCTCCTTTTTTTAGAATATATTTTAGGCACTATGTCAGGTTTGAAGATGTCTTGTGGTGCCAAAACAGTGGAAATCCCCCAAAAGTGAGACTGTTTTGGAAACTACACACCTCAAGGAATTTATCTAGGGGTATAGTTACCATCTTGACCCCACAGGTATTTTGCTATATTTATTGGAGTTTGTCTGTGAAAGTGAAAATATTCTTTTTTTTTATATTTTTTCAGAAAAAAAGTAGATTTGCAAGGAATAAAGATTAAAAAGCACCCCAGAACTTGTAAAGCTACTTCTCCCGATTACGGCAATACCCCATATGTGGTACTAAACTGCTGTTTGGACCCATGGCAGAGCTCAGAAGGGAATGAGTGCCATTTCGATTTTGAAGCGCAGATTTTGCTGGATTGTTTTTCAGTGCCATGTCGCGTTTGCAACGCCCTGGAGTAAGCAAAACCGTGGAATCCCCCCAAAACTGACCCCATTTTGAAGACTACACCCCTCAAGGAATTGTTCTAGGTGTATAGTTAGCATTTTGACCCCACAGATTTTTTGCTGAATTTAGTGGAATTAGGCCGTGAAAATGAAAATCTACTTTTTTCTGAAAAAACATAGAAATGTTTAATTTTTACAATGAATAAAGGAGAAAAATTACCCCAAAATTTGTAAAGCAATTTGTCCTGATTACAGCAATACGCCATATGTGGTAATAAACTGCTGTTTGGACCCACGGCAGGACTCAGGAGGGAAGGAACAATATTTGGCTTTTGGAGCTCAAATTTAGCTGGAATGGTTTTCGGGTGTCATGTCGCATATGCAAAACCCCTGAGGTACCAAAACAGTGGAAACCTCCCAAAAGTCCCTTTAGGGGACTGGAACGAGCGATCATTAGGTCGCTGGTACAATACACTGCAATACTAATGTACTAATGTACTAATAAAAGCCCTCATACCACTATGTCTATGAAAAAATTAAAATAAAATTAGTTATGGCTCCAATAAGTCAGGAAATAAAAAAATATGCAGTTGTGCCCGAGGGGAACATTTCTTCTGTTTCAAGATGCGATTTATCAAGCACCAAAAATTAGGGTACCAGGAAGGGGAGGGCCCAAACATATCTGCTGGAAGCGAGGGCGCCCGTATTATACCAGGACAACACTTTCCCAGCAAAATTCCCCAAACTGCAAAGGTGCGGAGTGTGGGCCAAAAGGGGGATAAGAAAGGACGCCATATATCAGTGCGACACCGGCCTGTGCAGAAAGGATTGCTTCACAGCGTAACACACATCTATCGATCATTTTATTGTTTACCCCATTATTATACCACCTGACTATGCCCCTGATGTATTCTGCCCAGCTTACATATGCCCCCACATTATAAACGGAAACACCAGCAATACTCAAACAAATCTACTACCAAGCAAAATCCGCTCTCCAAAAGCCAAATGGCGCTCCCTCCCTTTTAACAATTTTTGGGGTGTGTGTCTCCAGTGGCATAAGCTGGGCATGACATATTTGCCACTGAAATGGCATATCTAGGGAAAAATATAAAATTTAAATTTGCACCATCCGCAGTGCATTCATTTATGGAAAAGACCTGTGGGGTGAAAATGCTCACTACACCCCTTAATAAATATACAACCTACAGAGTGTGGGGTACAATTAACCCAACACATGAATGATAGAAAATTGAAAATTTTATTGAAGATAACAACATATTAAAAAATGAGTCATGCAAAGCATGAATAAAAACGTCTGTCAAATGCAGAGACCAAATGTAAACAATTGTTTAAGAAGAGTGTATGAACAATGCATAGGTATACAAAGGAGTATAAGTCTATCCAAAATCGGATAGAGACTGAGTGAAAAACCCATAACAATGTATCACAATGTATAGGAATATGATGCTTAAATAGCAAAGGGGTACATAAATAAATTAGAGAGAGGAAACATACCCATGTTAACAGCTCTGCATAGAGAGAACCCCTTAATAAATGCCTTATAACCGACTGCAGCACCAGCAATCGGTCCCCGGGAAAGTTTGTTGTAGCAACAAACTTTCCAGTTTGTTATAGCAACAAACTTTCCAGTTCGTTGCTACAACACACTTTCCCTGCGATCACATGACCGGGACCTGAACTAATCAGGTCCCGATCATATCTCCGGGACCAGAGGCAGGTGATAACAGCGCGATCCGGGTGTCAGCGCTACTCTGAGACACCCGGATCACGCTTTTAACACCCACCGTGAATTCACGTCGGCACTGCACTGCACAGAGCCCAGCTCTCTATACAGTGGGCGGTCGGGAAGCGGTTAATAAGTAAGTTGAATAATAGTGGTCCCAGCACTGAACCCTGGGGTACACTACTTATAACCGGGGACCATTCAGAGTAGGAATCATTGACCACAACTCTCTGGATACGGTCCTTGAGTCAATTCTCAATCCAATTACAAACTATACTTTCTAAACCTATAGTCCTTAATTTACCCCTTAGACATCTATGAGGGACAGTGTCAAATGGCTTTGCAAAGTCCAAAAACACTATATCCACAGCAGACCCACTAGGCCCACAGTGGCCCCTCTGTCTGGGCTTCTGACCACCTCTTCATAAAAACAAATCAGGTTGGTTTGAAAGCTTCTGTCCTTAGTAAAACCGTGCTGGCTGTCACTTATAATACTATTTTTTGTCACATAATCCTGTATATAGTCCCTCAATAGCCCCTCAAACATTTTACCCACGATGGATGTTAAGCTTACTGGTCTACAATTACCCGGGGAAGACCTAGAGCCCTTTTTAAAAATAGGCACCACATTTGCCCTGCGCCAGTCCCTTGGCACTATACCAGTCACTATAGAATCTCTAAATATTATGAAGACGGGGACAGAAATAACTGCACTAAGCTCTTTAACCCCTTCCCGACATTTGCCGTATGGGTACACCATGGAAAGCCATGACTTCCCGCAAATTGCCATACCCATACGCCAAATGTTTGGCACCGGCTCAGAAGCTGAGCCGGTGCCATCATCGCCGGATCTCAGCTGTATCTTACAGCTGACATCTGGCTGTAACGGCAGGGACCAGAATTAGCTTCGATCCCCGCTGTTAACCCCTTAAGTGCAGCGCTCAAACGCAAGTGCTGCACTTAAGGTGTTTGCAGCTCATCGGAACCCCAGCTAGGTCTGCCTAGCACCGAAGCCGGTCAAGATCCGCCCAGCGGCGGAGCCTGATCGGCATCCGTTGCCGCCGGCAAGATGGCGCTGGCTCAGGAGCTGATCCGGCATCATTAGCGGTGGAAGTCAGCTGTATGTTACAGCTGACATCCACCTGTAATGGCAGGAACCGGAGCTAGTTCCGATCAATGCCATTAACCCCTTCGATGCAGCAATCGAAAGCGATTGCAGCATCGTAGCGGTTACTTGCAGATCGCCAGCCCTGACATGCAATCAGGACTGGTGACTGCTGCTATGGCAACAGGAGACACAATGGCCTCCTACTCTGCCATTACGGAAGCCGATTAGGCCCCGCCGGGAGGCGAAGCCTAATCAGCTTGCTGTCAGTGAATAACTGACAGATCTAATACATTGCACTACATAGGTAGTGCAATGAATTAGAAAAAACTAAATCTGACAGCTCGACCTTCAAGTCCCCTAGTGGGACTTGAGAAAAAGTGTAAAAAAAGTATAAAAAAGTGTAAAAAAAAAAAAGTGAAAAGAATAAAAGTTTGAAAACAATAAAAGTTTCAAGTAATAAAATAAAACAAAACACAATCCCCCCTTTTACGCTTATCATGTCCTTTATTATTGAAAAAAATAA
Source organism: Rhinoderma darwinii (assembly GCF_050947455.1). NCBI lineage: Eukaryota > Metazoa > Chordata > Amphibia > Anura > Rhinodermatidae > Rhinoderma > Rhinoderma darwinii. The sequence goes on along the minus strand of NC_134690.1, from coordinate 51,177,922 downwards.
ATAAACCATACGTATTTGGTATCGTCGCAACCGTAACGACCTGAGGTATCAAAATATTATATTATTTATTGCACACGCTGAACAGCATAAAAAAAACCGTAAAAAACGATACCAGAGTTTCTGTTTTTTGATCACTTTGCCCTACAAATACAGGAATAAAAAGTGATTAAAAAGTCGCACGTATCAAAAAATGGTACTTAGAAACTATAGCTCGTCTCGCAAAAAACAAGCCCTCATACAGCTCCGTCTACAAAAAAAATTAAAAGTTATGCTTCTCATAACTTGGCGACAGAAAAAATACATTCTTTTTACAAAAGTAGTTTTATTGTGCAAAAAGTTGTAAAACATAAAAAAGTTCTATAAATTAGGTATCGCCGGAATCGTACTGACCCGCAGAATAACGTGAACATGTAGTTTTTAATGCATGGTGAACACTGTATAAAAAACACTAAATAAAACTATGGCAGAATTGCGGTTTTTTGTTTATCTGACCTCCCATAAAAATAGGATAAACGGTGATCAAAAAGTTGCATGTACCCCAAAATGGTAATAATAATAACTACAGCTCGTCCCGCAAATAAAAGCCCTCATACCACTACGTCTATGAAAAAATCAAATTAGTTATGGTTCCAATAAGTCAGGAAATAAAAAAATATGCATTTGTGCCCGAGGGGAACATTTCTTCTGTTTCAAGATGCGATTTATCAAGCACCAAAAATTAGGGTACCAGGAAGGGGAGGTCCCAAACATATCTGCTGGAAGCGAGGGCACCCGTATTATACCAGGACAACACTTTCCCAGCAAAATTCCCCAAACTGCAAAGGTGCGGAGTGTGGGCCAAAAGGGGGATAAGAAAGGACGCCATATATCAGTGCGACACCGGCCTGTGCAGAAAGGATTGCTTCACAGCGTAACACACATCTATCGATCATTTTATTGTTTACCCCATTATTATACCACCTGACTATGCCCCTGATGTATTCTGCCCAGCTTACATATGCCCCCACATTATAAACGGAAACACCAGCAATACTCAAACAAATCTACTACCAAGCAAAATCCGCTCTCCAAAAGCCAAATGGCGCTCCCTCCCATCTGAACCCTACAGCGTGCCCAAACAGCAGTTTCCTTCCACATATATGGCATCGTCATACCCGGGAGAACCCTTTTAACAATTTTTGGGGTGTGTGTCTCCAGTGGCATAAGCTGGGCATGACATATTTGCCACTGAAATGGCATATCTAGGGAAAAATATAACATTTTAATTTGCACCATCCGCAGCGCATTCATTTATGGAAAAGACCTGTGCGGTGAAAATGCTCACTACACCCCTTAATAAATATACAACCTACAGAGTGTGGGGTACAATTAACCCAACACATGAATGATAGAAAATTGAAAATTTTATTGAAGATAACAACATATTAAAAAATGAGTCATGCAAAGCATGAATAAAAACGTCTGTCAAATGCAGAGACCAAATGTAAACAATTGTTTAAGAAGAGTGTATGAACAATGCATAGGTATACAAAGGAGTATAAGTCTATCCAAAATCGAATAGAGACTGAGTGAAAAACCCATAACAATGTATCACAATGTATAGGAATATGATGCTTAAATAGCAAAGGGGTACAGAAATAAATTAGAGAGAGGAAACATACCCATGTTAACAGCTCTGCATAGAGAGAACCCCTTAATAAATGCCTTGAGGGGTGTAGTTTCCAAATGGGGTCACTTCTCAGGGGTTTCTTTTTATTATTTCACATCAGAGCCTCTGCACTTGTGAACCAACACTTTGTAAATCGCCAAATTAGGCTTCAATTTCGCATGGTGCTCTTTCAATCCTGAGCCTGGTCGAACGTCCAGGCAAAAGATTAGGGTCACATGTAGGGTGTTTCTAAAACCGGGAAACACTGCATAATAATTAGAGAGCTGTCTTGTTATGGTGGCACAAGCTGGGCACAACATATTGGCATATCTATGAAAAAAATCCCATTTTCACTCTGCAACATCGAGTGCACACTAATTTCTACAAAACACCTGCAGGGTTAACATGCTTACTACACCACTAGGTAAATGCATTGATAGGTGTAGTTTCTAAAATGGGGTCACTTCTGGGGGGTTTCCACTGTTTTGGTCCCACAGGCGCCCAGAAATCAATACAGCAAAATCTGTACTCCAAGTGGCGCTCCTTCCCTTCTGAGCCCTGCCGTGTGCCCAAACAGCAGTTTATGACCACATATGGGGTATTGCCGTACTCGGGAGAAATTGATTTACAAATGTTGGGTTCTTTTTTTCCTTTATTTGTTGAGAAAATGAAAAAATTTGCGCTAAAGCTACGACTTATTGAAGAAAAAGGATTGTTTTTATTTTCACTGCCCAATTCTAATAAATTCTAAATGCTTACTACACCCCTAGATGAATTCCTCAAGTGGTGTAGTTTCCAAAATGGAGTCACTTTTTGGGCATTTTCATTGTTTTGTCCCCTCAGGGGCTTTGCAAATGTGACCTGGCCTCCACAAACCATTCCTGCTAAATGTGATCTCCAAAAGCCAAATAGCGCTCTTTCGATTCTAAGCCCTGCCGTGTGTCCAAACAGCCATTTATTACCACATGTGGGGTACTGTTTTACTCGGGAGAAATTGCTTTACAAATTTTGTGGTGCTTTTTCTCCTTCAGTCTTTGTGGAAATGAGAAAAAATTAGCTAAACCTACATTTTCTTTGAAAAAATGTAGATTTTTATTTTCAGGGCCTACTTCCAATAATTTCTGCAAAAAACCTGTGGAGTCAAAACGCTCACTATACCCCTAGATAATTTCCTCAATGGGTGTAGTTTCCAAAATGGGGTCACTTGTGGGGGGTTTCCACTGTTTTGTCCCCTCAGTGGCTTTGTAAATGTGACATGGCCTCCGCAAACCATTCCTGCTAAATGTGAACTCCAAAAGCCAAATGGTGCTCCATCCCTTTACTATCATTTGCCACTTGCCTTTCATTTTGTATTTTTGCTGATTTTATTACCTTTTTACAGTTTTTATTAAGCTCTTTATAATTTACATAGTCTACAGCTGTACCCTCAGATTTGTATTTCTCAAATACCCTTTTTTGTCATATATTGTACTTTTACAGAAGGTGTAAGCCATATGGAGTTTAATTTTAGAATCTCCCATTTATCATTTGTACCATTATTTGACATTAGTTCTTACCAGTCTATATCCTGAATTGCAGCCCTCATCCTGGGGAAATTGGCCTTCTTAAAATTAAGTGTTTTTGCCCTCCCAGCCTGTGTTTGTATTTTACAGTATAGGTAAAATGTAACTATATTGTGATCACTGTTACCGAGGTTTTCATGAACATTGACATTCCCAACAAGCTCTGTATTATTAGAAATGACCAGATCCAAAAAGCTTCACCTCTAGTCGGGTCTTCCACAAACTGGGCCATTAAATTTTCCTGCAACAGGTTGAGGAAATTTCTCCCCTTTGCAGTTGAAGCCGAACCATGACACCAATTAATATCCCGGTAATTAAAGTCTCCCATTATTACTACAGTACCCCGCTGTGCAGCCCACTCCATCTGTTTATATAGCTGACCTTCCATCTCCTCAGTTATATTGGGGGGTCTATAGATTACACCAAAAGTAATTTTTCAGTGTTTACCTCCCTGTGTAATTCCACCCAGAAGGTTTCAATCTCCTCACATGCTTCACCCACTATTGTCTCTTTCACACTCTCCTTCATATCACTTCTCACATACAGACATACACCACCGCCTTCATATCACTTCTCACATACAGACATACACCAAAGCCTTCATATCACTTCTCACATAACGACATACACCACCGCCTTTCCTATTTTTCCTGTCTCTCCGAAACAGTGTAAAACCCTGTAGATTTACAGCCCAGTCGTGTGAAGGGTCCGGCCATGTTTTAGCAACACCAACTATATCTATATTTTCTTCCAGTATCAAGGCCTCCAGCTCCCCCATTTTGCTTGCTAGACTTCTGGCATTTGTGAACATACACTTTAACTTGCCTTTCAGTTTTTCACTTTCAGTATCAGAAATGTGATTAGTTGACATTATTTGGGCATTTTTTTTTTCACTGCTGTTTTGTAACAAAAGGATCTCCCTATCCTGTTGTCTAGTCCTCTCCCCGCAGTCTAGTTCTCCCCCCACCAATTTAGTCTGACCCCTCTCTAACCTAACTACCCCTTTATTTTAAACATGGACCTCCCTCCTCAGCCCTAGTTTAAATACTCCGCCACCCCAGCTAGAATTCTCTCCCCCAGCACAGCGGACCCCCATCCATTTAGGTGCAAATCATCTACAGAATACAGTTTGTACCCCAATGAAAAGTCAGCCCAGTGCTCTAGGAACCCAAAACCTTCTCCTCTACACCAAGACTTCAGCCATGCATTTAACTCCCTGAGCTCCCGCTGTCTTTCCTGTGATGCGCATGGCACAGGCAGTATTCCTGAGAATACAACCTTGGAGGTCCTTCCCTTCAGCTTGTAGCCTAGTTCTTTAAAATTATTCTTAAGGCTCCTCCACCTACCATGTATTCTGTCATTGGTTCCCACATGGACCCCGACAGCTGGATCATCGCCAGCCCCTCCCAGTAATTTATCCACCCCTTCCACCACATGCCGAACCCTGGCACCAGGGAGACAGCAAACCATTCAGTTGAGGCGGTCTTGGCGACAAATTATTCTATCCGTCTTCCTGATTATAGATTCCCTTACAACTACTAATTGTCTTGCCTTACCTGCAATACCATCCCGCCAACTACTAGATGGGCTGTTCTCCCAGCTGTTAGGGAGATCAGTATCCACTAGGGCTGCCACTTCTGTGACCGACACCTTCGCATCATCACCCAACTTGGCAATTTTGCTTGGAATATCAGAAACAGGATTGTCCTTCCTTTTCTTGGTCCCCTTTCTACTGCCCTTGACTACATTAACCCAGCTAATTGCCAGATCCTGCTGACCCATGTCTTTACCCTCCAGTTCTACCCCACTAACAGCTTGCTCAGTGAGCAGCATCAAGATTATCAATCGCCCTCAGTCTTGCATTTTGCTCCTCCAGTACTGTAATGCGAGCTTCCAGGTGAACAACATGCTCACATCTGCCACAGAGGTATTCACTCTGGAACTCCGGCTCCAGTCATGCATACGTATGGCAGACTGTGCACTGAAGAAAACTTCCAACCTTGCTATCCATTATCCAAGTTACACCAAAACAGCGAACAATTGTTTAAGTAAAAGAAAAGAAGAAGAAGAGTACTTCCAGGGACTTTAACTCCTGTTTTTAACTCTGGTTTAGTAACTCCACTTGATATACAAACCACTTAATTTAGCAAGGCCAAAACAGAGCAAGATCAGAGTGAGTCCTGCTGGTTAATTTATACCACCTGAGAGCAGTTAACCCCTCCCCCTAGTCAGCTTCACAGCAGGACAGAAGCTAAGAAGGAAAAAAAAGTTTTAAATTGTGTCAGTTTTGCAAACTTCTATTAGCAAGCACTCAATTCATATATCACACACAATATCCCACACTGGAACACAGCAACACAATTCAGTTTAGTAACTCCACTTGATATGCAAAGCAAGCCCAAAACAGAGCAAAGTTAATGTGGGAGTAAGGGACAGCACGCCGTAATCTCGCGAGATCACGCTGTGCTGTGAGTACAGCTGAACATGAATGAAGAGAAGTGTATGACGCTGATTGGTCAGTGTCATACACTTCTCTTTACAACGCCCACTTGCCCAAAACTAAAAAAACGCCCAGTTGGGCATTTAGAAGAAATTAGCATAAAACGAAAAATAGTCAGAACTCCGTCAAAAATAAACGTTTAAAAAAAATAAACAATTTTTTTGTTATATACATTACAGCAACTATCAGATTAGGTAGGAGATAGGGCACTTATAAACTGGTTACAGAGCCTCTTTAAGCCCTTCCCGCATTTTCACGTACAGTTACGTCATGGGAACTGGTGTTTTAACGCAATTCCACGTAACTGTACGTGAAGGAGATGGAGCTGGCTCAGGAGCTGAGCCAGCGACATCACCACCGGGTGACAGGTGTATGTTACAGCTGGCACCCTGAGTTATCGGCCAGAACAGGAGCTAGCCACCCCCGTTCAATAGAGATCGCAGCATGTGAGGAGTTTTTAGCTACCGACACCCCAGCAACATGATTGCTGGGTTGCCGGTGGCTGCAAAGGCAATCGGAGGCCTAATACGTACCTCCCGGTCTACCAGCAACGAAAACCTCCTATGCCCCACTCAGCGGCGGGGTCTAAAAGGCTTCCGGTACCATCGGCAAGAAGCTGAGCCGGCATTATCAGCAGTGGGTGTCCACTGTATGTTACAGCGGACACACCGGTGTATCAGCAGGAACCGGAGCTAGCTCCGATTCCTGCCATTAACCCCTTTGATGCAGCGATCCAATGCGATCATTGCATCTTAGCGGTTTGTAGCAAATCGGCAGCGTGCCATGCGATGGCAAGATTGGCGACTGCTACTATGGCAACAGGAGGCCTAACAATAGCTTCCTGTCTGCCATTACGGAAGCTGATTAGGCCCCGTCCGGAGACGGAGCCTGATCGGCTTGCTGTCAGTGAACAACTGACAGTTCTAATAGATTGCACTACATAGATAGTGCAAAGTATTAGTACATCAATGAAACAGTTGGAGCTTCAAGTCCCCTAGTTGGACTAAAGAAAAGTGTAAAAAAAAGTGTAAAAAAAAGTTAAAATAAAAGTTGGAAAACTTAAAATGAAAGTTTCAAGTAATAAAAACAACAAAAAAGGCCATACTTACAAATGGACACAGCCAGGTCAGAAATGCTGATGAAGGAGAGTGAGCATGTGCTTTAAATAATAATAGCCACTCCCACTAGTCTTGAGGGGAGTGGCGTGTGGTTCATGGGATGTGTAGTAAGAAATAATAAATGAATAGTGTATGTGCAAGTGTAATAATATAAGTGAAATATAGGGGGCAGTAATGAGTAAAGTGCCTCAATACAAATAAATGAATAATGGGTTGCAAGTGTGTGAAACATGGAGGGATAGTGTGTAAGTCATGAGGCGCAACGTGTATAGCCAGGTAGAAGCCTATTTGTGACGCCTTGATAATTCATAGAGCGGGCTATCCTGCTTGCTAAGCCAAACAACAACACACCATGCTCTCCCAGCATCAAAGACCCGGCTGTGTGCAAGAGAAGCGAATATAAGTAATAATGAAAAATACCTGGGGTATTAGTGATCATTTTGGCCAAAAGGACGCAAGCTCGCAATCCACGACAAGGATCCCCAGACTTGCGAGTCCCTAACTCCCTAACTGGAACGAAAAGCTCCTGATGCACAGACAAAACAGATAAAAACAAGGGGACATATATACAAAAACACCGAAAAAGGCCATACTTACAAATGGACACAGCCAGGTCAGAAACGCTGATGAAGGAGAGTGAGCAGGTGCTTTAAATAATAATAGCCACTCCCACTAGTCTTGAGGGGAGTGGTGTGTGGTGCATGGGATGTGTAGTAAGAAATAATAAATGACCCCAGGTATTTCTCATTATTACTTATATTTGCTTCTTTTGGACACAGCCGGGTCTTTGATGCTGGGAGACAGTGGCGTAACTACCGCCGTAGCAGCAGTAGCGGCTGCTACGGGGCCCGCTGCATGAGGGGGCCCATGTCGCCCGCCGGCACGGGCCCCCACCATGGCCGGAGGCTCCGCTAGCAGCCGCTATGGCTGCTACAGCGGGACGCCACTGAACACTACGGCAGAGCAGGGAGGTATCTCCCCGCTCTGCCATTAACTGGTTCCCGACCGCTGGCTGTATTTTTACGGCCAGCGGTCAGGGTCCTTAAAACCCGAGCCATAGACTTTCTACGGCTCGGGTTTTAATTTGCTGCCCGCGCAATCGGGCAGCTGAATGTCGGGTCTCCGGCTGTCAGTGACTGCCGAGGACCCTGAGGAGAGGATAGAAGCAGCTTTCGCTGCTTTTGTCTTCTCTGATCACTTGTACACAGCGCTGAATGCGCGCTGTGTACAGGAAGAGATCTGTACAGGAATAGACTGGTCACATGATCGCCGGGTGCCGTTAGTGACAGGCTGCTGATGGGTCTTACTAGACCCAGCACAGCCCTATTAGTGACAATCGTCACTATGAGAGGGCTGAATTTCCCTGTAACTGGGGCTGCTGTGCAGCTCCAGTTACAGTGGAAAAACATGGTGTAAAAGAAAGAAAAAAAATATATAAAGTTCCCCAAAGGTCTTCTTTGACCTTTGGGGGACAGACCATAGTAATAAAAAAATAATAAAGTAAAGTGCAAAAAAAATGTAAATAATAAATACACATAAAATACCCACCCCAAAAAAAAAACGTTCCCCCCCGCCAATCATTGTTGTAACGCTAGCGCTGACCCAATTACCCTAATATAGACATGTAATATATAAAAATTTATGGTAGACAATGACGATCACAAATAAAAGGTCTATTTTAGGGTAAAACTATGTTATTACCAAAAAAAAAAATAGCTGAAATGTAAAAAAGCTTATTTTTTTACTATTATTTTCAAACTTTATGAATAAAAATTCTAAAATAGCAAAAAAGGTGTGTATAAAAACGATAAAAAATTAAACCTGCATTGTCTACGGAAAAAACATCGCAAAAATCACGTCGTTAGCCCAACAAATAAAAAAGTTATAGCCATTTAACTAACACGTGCTAAAAAGGGCTAAACGGTGTCTGGTCCTGAAGGCGCAAAATAGAGCAAAAGACATGTATCCCCTCTCCACAGGACATGTATCCCCTCTCCACAGGATCTCCACAGGATAGGGGATACATGTGTGATCGCTGGCATTGATAGGGAGAACGGGCGACTGAAAGTCCCCTGAAGTTCTCCATCACAAACCTCGGACTTCCGGGGTCTGTGTCGGCAGCTCCGTAGAAATGAATGGAGCGCCGGTCGTGCTTGTGCGCATGCGTGACCAGCGCTCCTTTCATTTTTATTGAGCTGCGCAGACGCCGGAAGTCAGAGGTTTGTCATGGAGAAGTTCAGGGGACTTTCAGTCCCCCGTTCTCCCTATCGCTGCCAGCGATCACTCATGTATCCCCTATCCTGTGGAGATCCTGTGGAGAGGGGATACATGTATTTTGTAGGACACACTGTAGGTCGCATTTTTTTGGGAGGGGGGACGCTGTATGGCGTTCCCTACAGGGGGGGGGTGGCTGTATGACGTTCCCTACAGGGGGGGAGCTGTATGGCGTTCCCTACAGGGGGGGAGCTGTATGGCGTTCCCTACAGGGGGGCTGTATGGCGTTCTCTACAGGAGGGGGGGGCTGTATGGCGTTCTCTACAGGGGGGGGCTGTATGGCGTTCCCTACAGGGGGGGCTGTATGGCGTTCTCTACAGGGGGGGGCTGTATGGCGTTCCCTACAGGGGGGGCTGTATGGCGTTCTCTTCAGGGGGGGGCTGTATGGCGTTCTCTGCAGGGGGGCTGTATGGCGTTATCTACAGGGGGGCTGTATGGCGTTATCTACCGGGGGGCTGTATGGCGCTATCTACAGAGGGGGGGCTGTATGGCGTTATCTACAGGGGGGGCTGTAAAAAAGGCACTATCTACAAGGGGGGGGGGTTGTGTGACACCCAGGGGAGGGGGGGCCACAGTCAAAAGTTTGCTATGGGGCCCAGTCTTTCCTAGTTACGCCCCTGCTGGGAGAGCATGGTGTGTTGTTGTTTGGCTTAGCCAGCAGGGTAGCCCGCTCTATGAATTATCAAGGCGTCACAAATAGGCTTCTACCTGGCTATACACGTTGCGCCTCATAACTTACACACTATCCCTCAATGTTTCACACACTTGCACCCCATTATTCATTTATTTGTATTGAGGCACTTTACTCATTACTGCCCCCTATATTTCACTTATATTATTACACTTGCACATACGCTATTCATTTATTATTGCTTACTACACATCCCATGCACCACACACCACTCCCCTCAAGACTAGTGGGAGTGGCTATTATTATTTAAAGCACCTGCTCACTCTCCTTCATCAGCGTTTCTGACCTGGCTGTGTCCATTTGTAAGTATGGCCTTTTTTGGTGTTTTTGTATATATGTCCCCTTGTTTTTATCTGTTTTGTCTGTGCATCAGGAGCTTTTCGTTCCAGTTAGGGACTCGCAAGTCTGGGGATCCTTGTCGTGGATTGCGAGCTTGCGTCCTTTCGGCCAAAATGATCACTAATACCCCAGGTATTTTTCATTATTACTTATATTTGCTTCTTTTGGACACAGCCGAGTCTTTGATGCTGGGAGAGCATGGTGTGTTGTTGTTTGGCATAGCAAGCAGGGTAGCTCGCTCTATGAATTATCAAGGCGTCACAAATAGGCTTCTACCTGGCTATACACGTTGCGCCTCATGACTTACACACTATCCCTCCATGTTTCACACACTTGCACCCCATTATTCATTTATTTGTATTGAGGCACTTTACTCATTACTGCCCCCTATATTATTACACTTGCACATACACTATTCATTTTGTAATGACAGGGATAGGGAAACAGACAAGTGAGCCCTAATCTACCCGCCACTCAGTCCCTGCCTACTTGCAACGACCCGCCCTAGGCAACGGGGTACAACTGGGCGACGGTCCCTACACTCAGTAAGTGCACGACAGACAACCAGACAAGGAAACACAGAACAAGGGAAATGGGGCAGTTGCCCACGGCAACACCGTGAGCAACAAGAGTAGTAAACGAGCCGAGTCAAACCAGGAGAGTACGAGGTGCCAAACGCAGAGCAGGAGAGTATTGAACAAGAAGAGTCAAACCAGGAGTGTACGAGGTACCAAACGCAGAGCAGAAGTGTAGTCAGTAAGCCAGGGTCAATATGAAGCAGGGACAAGTAGTTCAAGAAGCTGCAGCAGGGCCAGGAAACCAACAGAGAAGAATCACAAGCAAGGAGGAACAGGAAAGGCAGGTATAAATAGACAGAGGGCGGGAGCTAGCTCCTTCTGGCCAGGCTGTGATAGGCTCTCCCACTCCTAAGCCTGCCATCCTGAGTGGTGGAAGATGGAGTCAGTCTCACAGACATAGAAGCAGGTGCAGACTGATTACCTATGGGCGTGGATACAGAAGCTGTGCCTGGCAGATCCTTAACACATTTATTATTTCTTACTACACATCCCATGCACCACACCCCTCAAGACTAGTGGGAGTGGCTATTATTATGTAAAGCACCTGCTCACTCTCCTTCATCAGCGTTTCTGACCTGGCTGTGTCCATTTGTAAGTATGGCCTTTTTTGGTGTTTTTGTATATATGTCCCCTTGTTTTTATCTGTTTTGTCTGTGCATCAGGAGCTTTTCGTTCCAGTTAGGGAGTTAGGGACTCGCAAGTCTGGGGATCCTTGTCGTGGATTGCGAGCTTGCGTCCTTTTGGCCAAAATGATCACTAATACCCCAGGTATTTTTCATTATTACTTATATTTGCTTCTTTTGGACACAGCCGAGTCTTTGATGCTGGGAGGGCATGGTGTGTTGTTGTTTGGCATAGCAAGCAGGGTAGCCCGCTCTATGAATTATCAAGGCGTCACAAATAGGCTTCTACCTGGCTATACACGTTGCGCCTCATGACTTACACACTATCCCTCCATGTTTCAAACACTTGCAACCCATTATTCATTTATTTGTATTGAGGCACTTTACTCATTACTGCCCCCTATATTTCACTTATATTATTACACTTGCACATACACTATTCATTTATTATTTCTTACTACACATCCCATGCACCACACACCACTCCCCTCAAGACTAGTGGGAGTGGCTATTATTATTTAAAGCACCTGCTCACTCTCCTTCATCAGCGTTTCTGACCTGGCTGTGTCCATTTGTAAGTATGGCCTTTTTTGGTGTTTTTGTATATATGTCCCCTTGTTTTTATCTGTTTTGTCTGTGCATCAGGAGCTTTTCGTTCCAGTTAGGGAGTTAGGGACTCGCAAGTCTGGGGATCCTTGTCGTGGATTGCGAGCTTGCGTCCTTTTGGCCAAAATGATCACTAATACCCCAGGTATTTTTCATTATTACTTATATTTGCTTCTTTTGGACACAGCCGAGTCTTTGATGCTGGGAGGGCATGGTGTGTTGTTGTTTGGCATAGCAAGCAGGGTAGCCCGCTCTATGAATTATCAAGGCGTCACAAATAGGCTTCTACCTGGCTATACACGTTGCGCCTCATGACTTACACACTATCCCTCCATGTTTCAAACACTTGCAACCCATTATTCATTTATTTGTATTGAGGCACTTTACTCATTACTGCCCCCTATATTTCACTTATATTATTACACTTGCACATACACTATTCATTTATTATTTCTTACTACACATCCCATGCACCACACACCACTCCCCTCAAGACTAGTGGGAGTGGCTATTATTATTTAAAGCACCTGCTCACTCTCCTTCATCAGCGTTTCTGACTTGGCTGTGTCCATTTGTAAGTATGGCCTTTTATGGTGTTTTTGTATATATGTCCCCTTGTTTTTATCTGTTTTTTCAAGTAATAAATAAAACACAATCACCCTCTTTCCCTTGAAAAAAATAATAAAGCCATACATATTTGGTATCGCTGCGACCGTAATGACCTGAACTATAACAATATTATGTTATTTATCCCGCACAGTGAACGGCGTAAAAAAAATAAATAAAAAAATACTGCCATAATTGCTATTTTTTTGGTCACTTTGTCTTCCAAAAATTTCAATAAAAAGTGATCAAAAAGTCGCATGTATCCAAAAATGGAACCTATAAAAACTATAACTCGTCTCGCAAAAAACAAGCTCTCATACAGCTCCGTCGACGAAAAAATTAAAAAGTTATGGCTCTCACAACTTGGTGACAGAAAAAATACATTCTCTTTACAAAAGTAATTTTATTGTGCAAAAAGTTGTAAAACATAAAAAAGTGCCATAAATTAGGCATCGCCGGAATCGGACTGACCCGCAGAATAAAGTTAACATGTAATTTATGATGGGTGGTGAACATTGTATAAAAATAACTAAAAAAGTATGTCAGAATTGCTGTTTTTTTGTCACCTGGCCTCCCAAAAAAAGGGATAACAAGTGATCAAAAAGTCACATGTACCCCAAAATGGTACTAATAAAAACTACAGCTCGTCCCGCAAAAAAATAGCCCTCATATCACTATGTCTATGAAAAAATAAAATTAGTTAAGGCTCCAATAAGTCAGGAAAGAAAAAATATGCAGTTGTGCCGGCCCGAGGGGAACATTTCTTCTGTTTCAAGTGGCGAATTATCAAGGCCCCTAAAATTAGGGAACCAGGAAGGGGAGGGCCCAAACATATCCGCTAGAACACTTTCCCAGCAAAATTCCCCAAACTGCAAAGATGCGGAGTGTGTAACAAAAGGGGGATAAGAAAGAACATTTATCAGCGCGACACCGGCCAGTGTAGAAAGGATTGTGTCACAGCGTAACACACATCTATGGATTATTTGATTATTATTTTTACCCTATTATTATACCACCTGTCTATGCCCCTGATGTACTCTGCCCAGCTTACATATGCCCCCACATTATAAATGGAAACACCAGTAAAACGACAAACAAAACTACTGCCAAGCAAAATCTGTGCTCAAAAAGCCAAATGGTGCTCCCTCCCTTCTGAACCCTACAGTGTGCCCAAACAGCAGTTTACTTCCACATATATGGCATCGCCATACCCGGGAGAACCCTTTTAACAATTTTTGGGGTGTGTATCCCCAGTGGCACAAGCTGGGCACCACATATATGCCACTGAAATGGCATGTCTAGGGAAAAATGTTAATTATTACTTCAGATCAGAGCCTCTGCAATTGTGAACCAATACTTTGAAAATCGCCAAATTAGGCCTCAATTTTGCATGGTACTCTTTCACTCCTGAGCCCTGTCGAATGTCCAGGAAAAAGATTAGGGCCACACGTAGGGTGTTTCTAAAACCGGGAAACACAGCATAATAATAAGAAAGCGGTCTTGTTATGGTGGCACAAACTGGGCACCACATATTGGCATGTCTATGGAAAAAATCCAATTTTCACTCTGCAATATCAAGTGCACACTAATTTCTGACAATCACCTGCAGGGTTAATATGCTTACTACAGCCCTAGGTGAATACCTTGAGGGGTGTTGTTTCTAAAATGGTGTCACTTCTGGGGGGGATCCACTGTTTTGATCTCACAGGGACTTTGAACATGCGACATAGCGCCCAGAAACCAATCCAGCATAATCTGTACTCCAAAAGCAAATGGCTCTACCTCCCTTCTAAGTCCTACTCTGTACCCAAACAGCAGTTTATGACCATATATGGGGTATTGCTGTACTCGGGAGAAATTGCTTTACAAGTGTTGGGGTTCTTTTCCTCCTTTATTTGTTGAGAAAATGAAAAATTTTGAGCTAAAGCTGCGTCTTATTCAAGAAAAAGGATTTTTTTTTATTTTCACTGCCCAATTCTAATAAAATCTATGAAACACCTGTAGGGTCAAAATGCTCACTAAACCCCTAGATGGATTCTTCAAGGGTTGTAGTTTCCTAAATGGAGTCAGTTTTTTGGCGTTTTTGCTGTTTTGGTCCCTCAGGGGCTTTGTAAATGCGACATGGCCACCGCAAACCATTCCTGCTAAATTTGAACTCCAAAAGCCAAATGGCGCTCTTTCCCTTCTGAGCCCTACCGTGTGTCTAAACAGCCATTTATGACCATATGTGGGGTATTGTTTTACTCGGGAGAAATTGCTTTACAAATGTTGTGGTGCTTTTTCTCCTTTAGTCCTTGTGGAAATTAGAATAAATTAGCTAAATCTACATTTTCTTTTTCTTTCTAAAAAGAAGGCCCCAAAATCCTCTTGGTGCTCCTTTGCTTCTGAGGCCAGTGCTTCAGTCTGTAAGCGCACTAGGGCCACATGTGGGATATTTCTAAAAACTGCAGAACCTAGGTAATAAATATTGAGTTGCATTTCTCTGGTAAAATCTTCTGTGTTACAAAAAAATAGATTAAAAATGATTTTCAGCAAAAAAATATGAAATTTGTAAATTTCACCTCTACTTTGCTTTAATTCCTGTGAAACACCTAAAGGGTTAAGAAACTTTCTAAATGCTGTTTTGAATACTTTGAAGGGTGCAGTTTTTAAAATGTGGTGACTTATCGGGAGTTTCTAATATATAAGGCCCTAAAAGTCACTTCACAACTTAACTGGACCCTGTAAAAATAGCCTTTTGACATTTTCTTGAAAATGTGAGAAATTACTGCTAAAGTTCTAAGCCTTGTAACGTCCTAGAAAAAAAAAAGGATGTTCAAAAAAATGATGCAAATCTTAAGTAGACATATGGGGATGTTAATTAGCAACAATTTTGTGTGGTATTACTATCTGTCTTACAAGCAGATACATTTAAATTGAGAAAAATGCTACTTTTTGACATTTTTCGCTAAGTTTTGGTGTTTTTCACAATTAAATACTGAATGTATCGAGCAAATTTTGCCAGTAACATAAAGTCGAATATGTCACGAAAAAACAATCTCAGAATCGCTTGGATACATTAAAGCATTCCAGAGTTATTACCACATAAAGTGGCACATGTCAGATTTGAAAAAATTGGCTGTGTCCTGAAGGGGTTAAACCCATTATTGAGTCTCAAAAATTGCCGCTAAATAGATATAATTGTTTTTTATGATGTTTAATTGACTATATAGATATCAAAAGACCGTGGGGGAATTTATGAAGGGCTTTACGTGTTTAAAAAGTCACAAATTATTGTGCAAAACATGTATGCCGCTCATGGTACTTTTGAAAATGTGGGAAGGGCTAAGCAGAAGGGATGGGGTACGCCAGAACAGGCGTAAATTATAGCAGAAATCTAGGTGTTGATTTTACTTTGTGGTGCAACGGATAGCACATTAAGAATTGTGTGCCTCTTAAAAAAACTCCTGCAGGACTGGCGCATGAAATGCAGTCTTAGTAAATCTTACCCAGTGAATAATACTAGTCCTTCTAAATGAATTAGAATATCATTAATTTATTTCAGTGATTCAATTCAAAAAGTGAAACTCATATATTCTATAGATTCATTACACACTGAGTGATCTATTTCCAGCATTTTTTTCTTTTAATGTTGATGATTATGGTAACAGATAATAAAAACCCCAAATTTAGTGTCTCAAAAAATTAGAATATTATATAATCGCAATTTCAAAAATTATTTTTAATACCGAAATGTTGTCCTACTGAAAAGTATGTACAGTACTCAATACTTGGTCGGGGCTCCTACTCTGCATGAATTACTGCATCAATGCGGCGTGGCATGGAGGCGATCAGCCTGTGGCACTGCTGAGGTGTTATCAATGCGGCGTGGCATGGAGGTGATCAGCCTGTGGCACTGCTGAGGTGGTATAGAAGTCCAGGTTGCTTTGATAGCGGCCTTCAGCTTGTCTGCATTGTTGGATCTGGTGTCTCTCATCTTTTTCTTGACAGTACCCATAGTGTAGATTCTCTATGTGGTTTAGGTCGGGCGAGTTTGCTGGCCAATCAAGCAGTGATACTGTGGTTATTACACCAGGTATTGGTACTTTTGGCAGTGTGGGCAGGTGCCAAGTCCTGCTGGAAAATGAAATCAGCATCTCCATAAAGCTTGTCAGCAGAAGGAAGCAGGAAGTGCTCTAAAATGTCCTGGTAGACGCTGCGCTGACTCTGGACTTGATAGAACACAGTGGACCAACACCAGCAAATGACATGGCCCCCAAACCATCACTGACTGTGGAAACTTCACACTGGACCGCAAGCAACTTGGATTGATGCCTCTCCACTCTTCCTCCAGACTCTGGGACCTGGATTTCCAAATGAAAAGCAAAATTTACTTTCGTCTGAGAACAAGACTTTGGACCACTGAGCAGCAGACCAGTCCTTTTAAAGCCTTAGGAAACCTTTGCAGGTGTTTTGTGTTGATTAGATAATTAGAGCGTGACACCATGAGGCTACAATCTGCAACTTTTACCCAATATTCTAATTTTCTGAGAGGCCCAATTTTGGGTTTTCATTAACTGTTAGCCATAATCATCAACATTAAAAGAAAAAAAATGCTGGAAATAGATCACTCTGTGTGTAATTAATCTATAGAATACATGAGTTTCACTTTTTGAATTGAATTACTGAAATAAATTAACTTTTTGATAATATTCTAATTCATTGAGAAGGACTAGTATGTTCAGGGGGGCCATTGATGAAACTTATGCGTTGGACCCACCAATGTATTAAAACGGCCTCGCATAGCAGTATGGATATCACTAAACAACGGCTGAATAGAATCTTTAAAAACGTTACATAAAAAGACGACTCAAAAACGTATATTTCCTTGTGATGTTTTACTGCAGGGTGCAACGTCTTTAACTCATAACTGACAATATATAGAATAGGTGTTGTATTACATTTAATTCTAGTGCTACCCGGCGACTTTGGCTGCGAAACAGGTCGCACAGCCAAAGATCACTACGTTGCGCTGCCTGCATCCCAGGTAATGAAAGTGAATGTGGTCGTTTTGCAACTCGCAATTTGCCGCGACCGCAAAACCGCAGTCGTGGGAAACGGATTTGGATTAGTTGCGACTGTGGTGTTATGGTAACTTGCGGGTTGCAAAGTGACATCATTCACTTTCATTACCTGTGATGCAGGCAGCGCGACATAGTGATCTTTGACCGTGCGTCCCGTGTCATAGTTAAAGTCGCCGTGTAGCCCCAGCCTAACAGAGACTCGTGTCAGTTGTCAGCTAATAACCTGGGTCATTTTACATTTTCTCACAGAGATACAGCCGAGCTTCTACCCCACCACTGCTGCAGGTTATTGCTGGCATCAGCTCCCTCATCCTCATTGTTATATTAGGGAGGAGACGCCTTTTCCCTCCCCTCAGTGACTGGAGGAGGAAGAGGAAATGATCTCTTCTCCAGGGACTTAGTTCAAAATTTAGCAGCCGCCTCAATCATAGCTGAGGGGATCAACATGGAGTCGCACACAGAGCTGCTGGTGTTTGCCAACTGGAGTACCCTGGTAGTGTGCATGGTGCTGAAGTTCCCCCAGATCCTGTCAGTAATGGCAGCCAGGTCTGCAGAGGGGCTGAGTCTGGGCAGTGTGCTGCTGGAGGTGACTGGGTAAGATGTGTGCCAGCAACCTCCACCTCAATCCGCTGATATATGAACTGCTCCCATTAACTCTTTCTGCTGCCTGCTCTGCGTCCATTAACTCTTTCTGCTGCCTGCTCTGCGTCTATTAACTCTTTATGCAGCACGCACTGTGTCCATTAACCCTTTTTTTCAGTCTGCACTGTGCACATTAACTCTTTATGCAGCCTGCCGTTTGCACATTAAGACCACGTGCACATGATGCATATGACATGTGGATTTGGCGCTCAGATTTTCCTGCTGCATATGCGCAGCATAATACAATACCAGCAAAGTAAATGGGATTGGCAGCATGTCTGTTTATCTTGCGTTTCCATCTCAAAATTGTATCTGACAAGTTTCTAGAAAAACGATCCAAAATACACAGCATAAAAAACACACCTATTCCCACATTAATGTAAAAGCTGCACCTAAAAACACGTAAAAAAACAACGCACTATTAAGTCTAGATTTTACCTGCGAAATTACCTGTGTCTACCTGTGGTTTTGATGCTGATTTTCTGCATCAAGTTATGCAATGTGTGCATGTCGCCGAAGCATTTATTTTCAGGCTGGAACAGGAGACTCTTATCTTTTTGTTTATTTCCTGTGTGGCTTTTGGGTGTGTATATTTAGCTTCCAGCTTATATCCCCCCCACCCCGTCAGTAATAGTACACTATACACGTCCTAAACTGAGGAATTTGGTGCACAATGTAACATAAAATCTTGTTAAAGAGGCTCTGTCACCAGATTTTGCAACCCCTATCTCCTATTGCAGCAGATCGGCGCTGCAATGTAGATAAGAGTAACGTTTTTTTTGGTTTTTTTTAAACGAGCATTTTTGGCCAAGTTATGACCATTTTTATATTTATGCAAATGAGGCTTTCTAAAGTCCAACTGGGCGTGTTTACAGTAAAAGTACAACTGGGCGTGTATTATGTGCGTACATCGGGGCGTGTTTACTTCTTTTACTAGCTGGGCATTGTGAATGGGAGTGTATGATGCTGACGAATCAGCATCATCCACTTCTCTTCGTTAACACCCAGCTTCTGGCAGTGCACAGACACACAGCGTGTTCTCGAGAGATCACGCTGTGACGTCACTCACTTCCTGCCCCAGGTCCTGCATCGTGTCGGACGAGCGTGGACACATCGGCACCAGAGGCTACATTTGATTCGCATCGGCGTTTGCAGGTAAGTCGATGTAGCTACTTACCTGCAAACGCTGATGCTGCTGCAGAATCAACTGTAGCCTCTGGTGCCGATGTGTCCTCGCTCGTCCGACACGATGCAGGACCTGGGGCAGGAAGTGACGTCACAGCGTGATCTCTCGAGAACACGCTGTGTCTGTGCACTGCCAGAAGCTGGGTGTTAACGAAGAGAAGTGGATGATGCTGATTCGTCAGCATCATACACTTCCATTCACAACGCCCAGCTAGTAAAAGAAGTAAAAACGCCCCGATGTACGCACATAATACACGCCCAGTTGTACTTTTACTGTAAACACGCCCAGTTGTACTTTAGAAAGCCTCATTTGCATAAATATAAAAATGGTCATAACTTGGCCAAAAATGCTCGTTTAAAAAAAAACAAAAAACGTTACTCTTATCTCCATTGCAGCGCCGATCTGCTGCAATAGGAGATAGGGGTTGCAAAATCTGGTGACAGAGCCTCTTTAATGACTCAGTCGTTCAACGTACAGTGTAAATCTAGGAGCTGGAGAGGTGCCTGGAAGAGTGTAGGCCCTTTTACACTGGCCGATACTCGGCTGGTGCAGTGAGTGGCGATCAGAGAGACATCACATGGAGCTACGGATGGGGACGAGCGGTCAATACTCCGATTGCTCGTCCCCATACATTATTATCATGTTGGCAGTTTTTTAAAACTATACGACCAGCAGATGATCGAGCATTTGCTCGTTCATCTGCTGATCGCTGCCCTTTTTACACGGGGCAATTATCGGCGACATAATAAATTATCATGCCCGATAATCGTCCAGTGTAAAACCCCCTTTACTGAAAATGACATTGTCCGAGTTTGTTTTGTGCGTGATCCTGTACTTATATATAAGGAAATTACATGTATGGCACTTCCCTAATCTACTTCTATAATCTGAGTTACTTACTGTTTATAAACGAGGGAGATCAGATAATAGAGTAATGAACTCCTCTGCCGGTTATAGCAGCCTGTGATCCTGGGCCCTAATGCAAAATCTGTAAGAGGGCCCGCAACCTATCATGTGCCATTGATAATACTGGTGTCTTTTTATGTGGCGGACAGGACTTTGGGCCCGCTCAGGCAGGTGTGGCTGCTGCCTCTGTAGCCCCTCTAGCCATACCCGTGCGTATATATAAAATATAGTAGGCCCCCTTAACATCGCATTGTTTCCTTCCGTCAGAGGTGTACATCGGGAAGACTCCTGACGTATACGTCAGAAGCTTTCCCAAGCCCGGAGTCCCCGGGCAGAGCATCCCTGTGCAGGAAGCTCCCATGACATAACTGTTCTTATATGGGCAGTTACGTCACTAGAGCTTTACCACATATATACGTTTAACGTGGCATCCGTCACCCATAGGTTTCCAGGATAAAAAAAACTATACTGCGTGTTATAAGCTTTTTTGCAGGATGGCACGTCATAGTCTATTGCACTATTCCATCCTTCAAAAAAGGTATACTGACCTATACCAGCCCGCCGGTGGCCAAAAAGACATTCTGTTTCCTCCGTCGGGCTAATGGAGCCCTATGGACACGTTTATGGTGCACGTCGGGAGCTTTCCTGACGTACACGCTAAACGTATGGCTAAAACGTGATGTGTACGGGGCCTTAGAGGACTTGGCTTTAAAAGTTAAAAGTAAATTCTACAGAAAATATTTTGTACAGACCTGATGTATATACATGTTTGATATGTGTTTCTCTTTAGGTTTCTTGTATTTCTAAGATACCAGATGTACTACGAATACCCAATGGAAACTTATCTCGAGTATCCGATCCTAATAGCACAAGGTAAGGGAAATCTGAAAAAAGAACATTTTATTAGTGTATTTCTGTTGTTCAAGACCACATAAGGTATAATCTGCATCCATATATGAATATGGGATAATTGTAGAAAAAAGTTGCCCCTAAATTCTCTTTCCATTATCATAGCCACAAAATGGTCCTCAAAGCGGTTACCACTTTTTATAGCCCCATCTGTATTCTGGTCTGCAGTATTTTAAAGGGATTGCCTGCTTGACTGAACTCTCTCCCATTTTCCATACTAAAATATGTTGATATAATAGAGATGCCCCCTGCTCAGGGCCCAAGCCCCCTCAATTCGATAAAGACTAGAGCGGCGTCCAGTGTGCCTCTTGGCTTTAGAGGATTGTTGATGATGTCTGACCAGATCATCATAATGAAAATTGTGGCGTCTGGCAACAGATAACCAGGCCAAACAATACAACCCTATAACTAATTCTGTTGCCAATCTTTTCAGATAACAATGGAAATGCTCTTACAATGGGTTTTCATACCATAATTATGATCTATTGATAGGATAGGTTGTAAAACATTAACTTTGGTGCTTGGACCGAGTCTCAAAAGAGTAAAAGTGGCTGTTTTTGAGATTAGTGGCCCCAACAGTCAGATTTCACCCATCCACGTTTTATGATCTATATTATTAATAGGTTATAAAACATGGTGGAACAGCATCTGACTGGCCCACGAGATTACCAGAAGATCCTCCAGTGGTCCGGCAAAAAACTACCCAATTTGGAGGTGACTTTGAAGCCAATCCCTTGCCCCTAGGGTCTATTTCTTATGGGCTGATTCACAAATAACCTATTAGATCTTATTGATGATATGTGCTGTGTGTACAATGATAGCAAGTTAGAAAGTTTTAAGAAATTAAAACTGAACATGACATGTTTCGGTACAGATGACGGGTGGGGGGGGGGGGCCCTCAAAATCATTGCCTCTGGTGGGCCCAGGAACTCTAAAAATTGCACCAATGATAAAATGTCATATATGCTGATGGGACGTGTCACTTGGTCTAATACGGGCAATTGGATTCAGAATGTTTTGTTTATTGTTGCTCTTCTTATACCATCACAAACTTTTACCTGAGGGGGAAGGGGCTGGTATGGCGTGTGCCACTGTTCCTTGGTAGTGTAGTATGTGCCAATGAGGTGGCAGCAAAGCTAAATCTTTGCCCCGGGTGAAAGGCTGGCAAGAAAGTGATATAATTCCCATAATATCTTCTGTATTGCAGATGCTGTGCTTCTTCTATTTATCCTCTACTACAGCGGTAGTATGCGAAATGCGTTGTCTTACTCTGGGATGTATCCTTATTATTGGCAGTCTGCGATTACTAGTGAAGATGAATGTGACCACATAGACATAAGATAATAGGTAGATCACAGAACTGTGTCATCATCATCCCTATAATTCATCATTGATGTTATCACAGGTGATCGACGACCTGATCTCATGAAATCTATGACCCGGGCTCTTAATGTACATCAATGCGTTAGATACGCGTTTCATCAGACTATTGTTTTGCATGTCTTAACTGAAGATTAGGTTTTTCGGCCTGTGGAACGTATTGGTCCTCAAGAAGTGGATAATAGACATAGCACTGGTGAGTACAATCCACGTCCCCTCAATTCTCCTCCATTAAAGGGGTTCTTCAAGAAGCCATGAAAATAACACAGGACTCTGACTCTACTTATACTGTCTCTGTTACAAATCAGTGGCTGCAGATGGTGGTAATGATAATGTATTAAGGGCTTGCCAATGAATGAGCATAAATAAACAGTACCCCACCCGGAGCACTCAGTATTATATGACCCGCAGCGGATTCCAACTCGTGGCTCTCCAGCTGTTGCAAAACTACGACTCCCAACAAGTTGTACTTTTGCAATTGTTCGAGAGCTGCTGGTTCGAGACTAATGCCTTAGGCCCCATGCACACGAACGTGCCCGCAATCACGGCCCGCGATTGTGGGCATGGCCAGCCGCCGACTGCCACCCGCATTTTCGGGCCATGCTCCCATACAAAGTATGGGAGCACGGCCCGCAAAATGCAAAAGAACGGACATGTTCCATAATTTTCAGACCATTTCTACGGCACGGACACCCATCCATAGCGCTACGGGAAGGTGTCCACGTTCAATTTAAGTGAATGGGTCCATTTTTGCGGAACGCAATTGCGGTCCACAAAAACGGAGGTTTTTTACGGTCGTGTGCATGGGGCCTTAGGCTGCATGCACACTACCGTATTTTTCATCAGTAATTACGGACCGTAATTACTGGCAGTAATTACGGACCGTAATTACTGGCAGTAATTACGGACCCATTCATTTCTATTGGCCATGGACACCTTTCAGTATTTTTACCGATGGGCGTCCGTGCTGAAAATTATAGAACCTGTCCTATTCTTGTCCGTAGTCTATGGGAGCTTCCGTAAATACGAACGGTATACGGATGTGCATCCGTGTACCGTCCGTATTTACGGAAGCATTGCTATGCAACATGCTGATGACATATGCACCCTCCCTCTTTTTTACGGATCCATATATACGGACAGTATTTCGGGATAAATGAAAATACGGTCGTGTGCATGGGGCCTTAGGGCATGAAATTAAGTTATTTCAACACTTCTGTACTCTTTACTAGGGGCACCATTTTCTTTCTGGGTATAACCCTTATTTGCCCTCAGAGCAGCCTGAAATTTTTACGGCATGGATTCATGAAGGTTCTTGAAATATTCCTTTGGAGATTCTGGTCCATGTCAAGAAGATAACTGGATATAAGAATGCCCACATGCATGTCTGTGAGCTAGAAATATAAACTCCTTTTCTGGTCAAAAATGTGATTTCTGTAAAAAGAAATACAGAATATATAAATTGATGTAATTTTATATACATTTTTAGGCATTAAAGGGGTTTTCCAGTGAGAAGAAACTGATGGCCTATCCTCCGGATGTGCCATAAATATCTGATTCGTGGCGGTCTGACTCTTGGCAGCCCTGTCAATCAGCTGTTTTGAAGGGGCTTATGAGCACTCCTTCCCCTTCATTCTTTTCCAGCTCCGCACTGTGAATCACCGACACCCCTGGGGTATGTGCACACGATAACTGCAATTACGTCTGAAATTACGGAGCTGTTTTCAGGAGAAAACAGCTCCTGAATTTCAGACGTTTTTGAATGTACTCTCGTTTTGCGGGGCGTCTTTTACGGACGTAATTTGGAGCTGTTCTTCATTGGAGTCAATGAAAAACGGCTCCAATTACGTCCCAAGAAGTGTCCTGCACTTCTTTGACGAGGCTGTAATTTTACGCGCCGTCTTTTGGCAGCGACACGTAAAATGACAGGGCGTCGGCACAGTACATTGGCAAACCCATTGAAAGTAAGGGGCAGATGTTTGCCGACGTATTGGAGCCGTTTTTTCACACGTAATTTGAAGCGTAAAACGCATCCATTACGTCTGAAAATAGGTCGTGTGAACCCAGCCTTATAGCGGCGGTTCACAGTATTACAGCCTTCTCTTATCGACTTGAATATAATACTGTGAACCGCCGCTACAAGTGTGTCGGCGATTCACAGAACGAGCAGTGATGGGAATGAAGGGAATCGCATGAGTGCTGCAGCGCCTACAAGACAGCTGATTGTCGGGGGTGCTGTGAGTCGGACCCCCACCGATCAGATATTAATGGCCTATCCTGAGGCTAGGCCATCAATTTATTTTTACTGTAAAACTCATTTAATCTGTTCACTTTACCTCAGGTCCAACTGCAGTATCAGAAATTGCGTGGATATTTGAAGCTTAAAGGGGCTGTCTGGGATTAGAAAAAAATATGACCGCTTTATTCCAGAAACAGCGCCACACCTGTCTATTGTTTGTGCATGGTATTGCAGCTTGGCTCTAATAAAGTAAATGGGGCTGAGCAGTCACTTTTTTTTTGTACTACTGCTCTATTCTGTTTTGCAGAATTTATGTACTGTGATCAGCGCATCAAGCAAGTTTCTCCAGCTCCAGCATCTATGGCGCACACAAGACTCCGGACAAGCTAGTTCACTGACATGGGGGATGGCGACATATACCTGTGCTAGTGAGTCCCTTTTTTTTTATTTTTGTGAGAGAATGACTTTACTACTATTCTGTACCGTCCACTGCTGTGTTGTCCCTAATGTTTTTAATATAAGCACCTGAATGTGGGCGGGGCTGTTGTGTGATTGACATTTCTGCTCTCCGGTGCTGGTATGCCACTCTCCTGTGTTGGGAGATCGCTGGACACCGCCTGCAGCAGTCTTGGCACATAGTAACTTTGCTGTCTATTAAACTTTACTAGAAACTAGACAACCCCTGGTAAGTGAATATCTGCTACAATTACAAAATAATAGTAGACATCATATTCTAAAGGTTTAAGTGATTTATATTCAAAACTTTCTTTTTTTTGCAGCAAGGATATTTACAACATTGATGACCACAGGAGACATTGCAGGTATGGTACAGCAGTAAATTATTAGGAAATTATTACACACCGACCGACTGTCCTGTTTCACTACATGTGTCTCCAGCTGTAAATCATTGTTTTAAGAATCTTTCAGACGAGCGTATTAGATGTCAATAATATGGATGATATTTCATCAGTATTGCAGATCCGTATTACGGATGGGCTATCTTCTAGGAAGAAAATTGAGTGACATAAGACAACCTCTTTGAAAAACGGATGCAATACGGATGACATACATATCAGATACGGACCAAATACGGATGCATCTGTATTTTAATCCTTCGTAGACTTCAACTGGGATTTTTCATCCGCCATACGGATGAAAGTAGTGCATGCTGCGTTTTTAAAATACGCACTAGATTTCATTAGCTGCTCTAAAACGGAGCTTAATTTTTGTAATGGCGGGAAAAAAGGAAACCATACTTGACTCCTCTCAATGGAAGCAAACTATATTGCTGCGTAACAAGCCTCCCCTGACACTAGGGGAAGGACATAGTGCCATAAAGGAGGAGCTGGGAGACCTTCGAGCGCTTTCATAGACAGGTCTCCGGTAATTGCATCCCTAAAATATCAATGAATAAAATGCAGTGACAAGGGGACAAGTTGTCAATCAGTAGGGGGAAGTCATCTAGCAGAGAAACGGTATGGAAACTGTGAGATTATAATTTTAGAAGGTCACTATGCATAGTTTTTTTTCTTCAGGGTGCTATCCGTTGTTTTAACTGATCGTACCCTAACACCTTTATTTCAATGGGGCCATGCACACTTCCCTTGTTTTAATGGAACCGTGCGGCCGTTCCATCAAAAATAGTACAGGTCCTACTCCTGTCCGTTTTTGACGGAGCAGTCTCGGCCTTTTCATTGATTTGATCCGTGAAACAGACTGCACAAGGAAGCCATCTGTGTGCGGCCAGTGTTTCACGGAACAGTCATTAGTGGCCGTCATTAGCGGCCGATGGAAGTGTGCACGAGTCCTTAGTAGTAGCAATGAGGACTACTTACGTCTGACTACAGATTTGTGTTGCGGATTTCTGTGCGGAATTTTACATGGCATTGAAGTCAGTGGCGTAACTACCGCGGTAGCAGCCGTAGCGGCTGCGACGGGGCCCGGGGCTTGAGGGGGCCCGTGCCGCCAGCCGACACGCCCACCCAAATGCCCGGTGGCGCCGCTAGCAGCCGTTATGGCTGCTACAGCAGTAGTGCCGCTACTGTGGGGTCCGCGCCGCCGAGCCTTACACAGGCCCTCTCATGCCTGTAGGTGTCGCTAGCGACAGCCAAATACATGTATTAGCACTGAATGGCCGGGCATGTTCCGTGCCTGACCATCCAGTGCCTTACAATGACACTGATTGGCTAGCGGCGCGATGACATCATCGCGCCGCTTCCATGCTTGGAAGGTGCTGATTGGCGAGGCAAGTCATTCTGCCCCGCCAATCAGCGTCATTGGAGGACGCTCGTTCAGCTCCTGCAGACATGCTCAGAAGAGAGCATGTCTGCATCGCCAGTGAACAGCGTGGGAACGGGATCATGTGAGTATGTCAAGTTTATATATTTTTTTCCTCTTACAAATGTGAATGGCATTATCTATAGTGGGGGTGGGTCTATCTACAGGGGGGGGTCATTATATATAGGGGGGGTCTATATGTGGGGCAGTAGCTACAGGGGGGTCTATATGTGGGGCAGTAGCTACAGGGGGGTCTATATGTGGGGCAGTAGCTACAGGGGGGTCTATATGTGGGGCAGTAGCTACAGGGGGGTCTATATGTGGGGCAGTAGCTACAGGGGGGTCTATGTGGGGGTGTGGGCCACTATATACAGGGGGCTCTATATGTGGGCCATTATATACAGGGGGGGGTCTATATGTGTGGCAGTAGCTACAGGGGGGGTCTATATGTGGGGCAGTAGCTACAGGGGGCTCTATATGTGGGCCATTATATACAGGGGGGGTCTATATGTGGGGCAGTAGCTACAGGGGGGTCTATATGTGGGGCAGTAACTACAGGGGGGTCTATATGTGGGGCAGTAGCTACAGGGGGGGGGTCTATATGTGGGGGTGTGGGCAACTATATACAGGGGGGTCTATATGTGGGCCATTATATACAGGGGGGGGTCTATATGTGGGGCATTATATACAGGGGGGGGTCTATATGTGGGGCACTAGCTACAGGGGAGGTCTGTATGTGGGGATGTGGGCCACTATCTACAGGGGGGTCTATATGTAGTGCACAGTCTACAGGGGTGGGCTATATGTGGGACACTATATACAAAGGTGGGCTATACATGGAGCACTAACTATAGGGGAAGCTATATGTAGGGCAGCACGGTGGCTCAGTGGTTAGCACTATTGCCTTGCAGCTCTGGAGTCCATATGTGGGCACTATCTACAGGGGCTTCTATGTAGGTCACTATCTACAGGGGGCAGCGTGTGCGTGCGTGCGTGCGTGCGTGCTATATTTAGATGTGTTGAGAATTTTTACTTTGTTTATAGGTGCAGAAATGTTTTAAAAGTGAGAAGCTGAAGACATCTAAACGGAAAACTGCAGAAATGGGTCATGGCCGGGAGAAATCCATCATAGATGTCTGAACCGGAGGGAGAAGAAAAGAACTAGAATCTGAGACGTCACCGGTGAGTCACTTAATGTAAATGTTTATTCTGCCTCTAATCAGTATTGTAGTCACTGTATGATCTGCAGCGAGATGATGGTGGTATGATTTTTTTTTGGGTGAAACCGCATCTCCCAGCATATCCTTACCATTGTTCCGGCCATGCTGGGAGCTGTAGTTTTACGCCGTACAAACCTATACGCAGTGGCGTAACTACCGCTATAGCAGCCGTAGTGACTTCTACGGGGCCTGCAGCATGAGGGGGCCCATGCCACCCGCAAGCACGGCCCCCTCCCATGGCCGCAGGCTCCGCTAGCAGCCGCTATGGCTGCTACAGCGCGACGCCACTGAAGGGGTTGTTCCTACAAAAGACATGCATCACCTATCCACAGGATAGGGGATACATGAGGGATCGCTGGGACGCCAAGCGATGAGAACGGGGGACCGAAAGTCCCCCCTAAGTTCTCCGTGACAAATCTCGGACTTCCGGGGTCTGTGTCGGCAGCTCCATGGAAATGACTTGTGTACCGGTCGTGCTTGTGCGCATGCGTGACCAGCGCTCCTTTCATTTTTATTGAGCTGCGCAGACGCCGGAAGTCCGAGGTTCGTCATGGAGAACTTCGGGGGACTTTCGGTCCCCCGTTCTCCTTATCCTGTGGAGAGGGGATACATGTCTTTTGTAGGACACACTATAGGCCGTTTTTTTTTTGGGGGGGGGGGGGGCTAAATGGCGTTATCTACAGAGGGGATCTGTATGGCGTTATCTACAGAGGGGGCTCTATGGCGTTATCTACAGAGGGGGCTCTATGGCGCTATCTACAGAGGGGGCTCTATGGCGTTATCTACAGAGGGGGCTCTATGGCGTTATCTACAGAGGGGGCTCTATGGCGTTATCTACAGGGGGGGCTCTATGGCGTTATCTACAGAGGGGGCTCTATGGCGTTATCTACAGGGGGGGCTCTATGGCGTTATCTACAGGGGGGCTCTATGGCGTTATCTACAGAGGGGGCTCTATGGCGTTATCTACAGAGGGGGCTGTATGGCGTTATCTACAGGGGGGGCTCTATGGCGTTATCTACAGGGGGGGCTCTATGGCGTTATCTACAGAGGGGGCTCTATGGCGTTATCTACAGGGGGGGCTCTATGGCGTTATCTACAGAGGGGGCTCTATGGCGTTATCTACAGAGGGGGCTGTATGGCGTTATCTACAGGGGGGCTGTGTATGGTGCTATCTATAGGGGGGCGCTGTGTGGTGGAATCTATAGGGACGCACTATCTACAAGGGGGGGGGGGGGGGGGGGTGTGATACCAAGCAGAGGGGGGGGCCCCAGTCAAAAGTTTGCTATGGGGCCCTGTCTTTCCTAGTTACGCCCCTGATTGAAGTCTATGATGAGATCCCACACCACGTACAGAAAACGCTGCGGAAAGTATTTTCACGGGGGAAAAACTCTGAACAGAAATCTAAACTATGTATGTGTGCGGATTTTGTTCTCACCCATAGGAATACACTGTGTAAGTTTCCGCAGCTGATTTTTCCACTTCAATAATGATGCCATATTTAAAAAAAAAAACACCTTCCACATTAGCTGCAGTGTGTATTATACAGTTCTGTGCTCCCGCTATTGCAGAACATCATAATACGTAACTCAGATGCTTCTTTACAAAAAGGATGGGAGTTTTACATATACTTTTCAAAAAGAGGTTCTGCAGCATCGGCAGTGTGTTGTAAGCAATAATGTAGAATACAAGACATCGCAGTGTCCCTGTATAAATACACTGAGTCTGTCACCTTGTGCTTCTATATGGTCATGGAACTCCTTGGTGAATTCTAATATTTTTATGGGAGGGGGCAAAATCCCATATATAATGTGAACACTTCCCTTTATCTGCAGTTGTAACCTGATAACTAAGGGGTCTTCCAGATGGAGCTTTACTTTAATCTCTGAGACCCACTATGTATTTTTATGTTCCTGTATGCCAGTTTTTAAATAAGATAACAATTCTGGAGAATCTTTTCTTAGAACTCTGCATTGTGTCTTTCCTCTGTTATTCCTACTGGAAATTACCATTCCCTTTGCCAATGGGGCACGTCCCTACAATCTGACACCGTCCAATGAGTGCTGACTGTCAGGCTATGTAGGGCCACACGCTATTGACAGGAGGAATGATAATGCCCAGTTGACAATTTATTCATACATTAGCAGGAGGAATAACAGAGGACCGGAAAAATTGAGCGTTCTACAAAAAAAAACACCATTGTTATTTCGTGGAGCATACAAGTATTTACTAAAACACACATCAGGAGAGGTGACAGATCCTCTTTAATAACTTATTACTGAGTCCTACTGCAGCTTTAAATAATGAAATATTCTCTCCTTTCAGTCCTAGTGCGATTCATTGTGATGTTAGTTCTTAACTGCTGGGTCGTGTTTGTCATCCTGAAATACAAGAAGAAACCGGATGACAAGAAAAAAGAGGATTGAGGCGTCACATGGACCTTCATGTACAAATAGTTTCTACAAAAAACAAAGCTCTGATGTAGCAGGTCCGAGACCAGCCCAAAATGCAGACGCCACATCTGACGGGAACCTGCTGAGAACTATAACTTTTCACTGCCATTTACAGTATAATCAAGTCTGTTTTTTGTTTTAACCTACGCTTATATGGTGTATAGGGCAATCGCTTACTTAACTATTCCCTAAACATTCTCAGAACCACTCCCAGTACGAAAGACTTTCACAACAGTCTATGGCCGCCACGTCAGACAGAATACAGGCTGTACCTGCCCAATCTAATCCCCTGCGGCCTTCCTGTTCTGATTATATAATTCTGATAATTGATGATGGAACTAGGTTATAGAAATATTCTATATAATGGACATATTAAGGATTTGTGCTGTACAGATCTGTAATATGATGCGTATAGCGTTCTGTGGATCAATAACGTACTTTTGCGTGCCTCGGATTTGTTATGGAAGCACACAGGCTTTTTTTTACTCATTTTATATTCTTCATTCGTACTTCTTCTTTGTCGTGGCTGCTGTATTCTTGTTCTTCGTTACACATACTGATGGAATATCTTTTATATAAAAAAAAAAAAAAAAAACATAAATGGGTGAGGGTAAGCTACAGCAATGGACCAGTGGCGCCAGCGATCAATTCCAAATGAGTAAAAGTTAAATTTTAACAATGATCAGCACAATAGATCAGAATATTGATAACTAAGGCTCTGTTCACTTTTGCGTTGGGGTCCCGTTCTGACGTTCCGTCGGAGCTTTCCTTCAGAACGGGACCCTGAACAGACACTAATGGAAACCAGAGGTTTCTGTTTCCATCACCTTTGATTTCAATGGTGAGTGATCCGGTGCCCATGGTTTCCGTTTGTCTCTGTTGTGCACCGGACCCATAGTTTTGCCGGAAGTAATAGTGTAGTCGACTACGCTATTGCTTCCGGAAAAACGACGGAACCGGTGCACAACAGAGACAAACGGAAACCATGGGCACCGGATCACTCACCATTGAAATCAATGGTGATCGAAACGCAAACCTCTGGTTTTGTTAGTGTCCGTTTGTGTCTGTTCAGGGTCCCGTACTGACGGAACGTCAGAACGGGACCCCAACGCAGATGTGAACAGAGTCTAATAGAAGTCTCTGCCCTACTTACATACCAAAGAGAATAGTAAGGGTGCATTTACTTTTATTGTTACATTCATATTTCTTGCCAAAATCGGAGCGTATTTCATTAGCGGGAAGTAGGAGGATATTTCCTTGGGAAAGTTTTTCCCTACTTGATGGAATGCAGAGAATCTTATATGGACAGAAAACACATCTGTGAAATGGACCACGTCTAAATCTACCGTATATAGAGGGATATTGATCAAAAACTGGTGCAAGGGAAAGCTGGAGAAGTTTCTCATAACAACCAATCAGACTGAATCTTTAACTTTTAAAGGAAAGCAGTGATTCGATTGGTTGCTATGGGCAACTGCTCCACTTTTCACTTGCACTAGTTTTGATAAATCTCCGCTATTGTCTGTTTTCCCCTTTGTATGTTTAGGGATAGACCTTGATGGTTCTTCATGCTCCAGCTGTAATAGACGTAAGTAGTCCTCATTGCTACTACTAACGCTTCATGTACACTTTCACGGAACAGTCATTAGCGGCCGATGGAACACGGGCCGCCACAGATGGCTTCCTTGTGCAGATCAAATCAATGAAAAGGCAGAGACTGCTTCGTCAAAAACGGACAGGAGTAGGACCTGTCCTATTTTTGACGGAACGGCCACACGGTTCCATTAAAACAACGGATGTGTGCATGGCCCCAATGAAATAAATGTGTTAGGGTGCTATCAGTTAAAACAACGGATAGCACCCTGACGAAAAAAACTAAAGTGGGCATGAGGCCTAAGGCTTTATTCAGACGTAAATCGTTTGTGTGACTGATTTTTTTTTTAACCGCCATCTCACAGCTGCATGTATTTCTATGGTACTATTCACATGGTCGTTGTTTTAACAGACCGTGTGAAGGGCCTGTGAAAAATAGGACATGTGACACACGTTCGTCTGAATAAAGCCTAAACAAAAAAGACAACGTGTAACAGGTTATATTAACGGGGTTATCTCAGCAGGAGAATCCTTGTCCATGTACCCCATTTACACATATGTGCACCGTAGTGAGGGTCTCTGGCTCAGAACCCCCAGCCAGGAAGAGTGGCTCGCGTGTTTTTGTCAGTTCTGTTGCATGACTTCATAACTCTGTCCCCCTTGACTTATACCCTGCCGCCTCCATCCTAAAGCCCCATGCACACGACCGTGCCCTTAATCACAGTCTGTGATTACGAGCATGGCTGGCCGTGGACAATCATCCACATTTTTTACGGAAGCTTTCTACGGCCCGGACATCTTCCCGTAAATATTCGGGAAGGTGTCCGTGGGCCATAGAAATGAATGGAACTGTATTTTGATGTGCAATTACGGTCCATAATTGCAGACCAAAGTTACGGTCGCGTGCATTGGGCCTAAGGCTGTGGTCACACATCCATTTCAATTTAAAATTGTTGCTGCAAACTTCAGAAAATGGCAACAACTGTCATTTTGCGAAAATTGTGGCAAAAACGCAAAATTAATGCGACGTGTGGAGAGAGGCTTAGGCGCAGGGGCCCACTATGGTTCAGATGACACAAGCAGACCTCCGAACTCTTGTGGGGATCTGAATGGGTCACTTACATTTACTAGACGTACAGATGGTGAATACTGATACTCTGCAGAACTTCTGCTCCACAATCGATTCACTCGATAAAATCTGCTGCTCGGCTTATTTGCACAAGTCATAGACTTTGTATAGGGCTCTTTGTTAGGTCTTGAATGGTATGGGGTTTCTTTTTTTTTTTTTTAAATGTGAACATATTAACATTGTCATTCAGTAATGTATATGAAATATCACTAAGTTGTGGGTGTGCATTTTTGTCTTTACCTCCTGGGATTTATTGCAATAATAACGGAAAATGTCAAATACCAGAGGACTGGTGGCAGTAAAGGAATAGACAGATAAATAAAATGAAACATACGGATTTACAGCATTGTGTTTTTATTTGTTCATGTGAGACACCTGGAGGAAGGTTGCCCTGTACACAGCTAAAAGGTAAGAGTTCTTTACAGTAAGAGCAGTAGAGCAGGATACTGGCTAGCAATGAAGGGAACTCGAAGAAAGGATAGTCTCAACTTCCCTGTTAAATTAAAGAAATCCTCAACAAAAAAAATCCAGGTTTGGCTGGAGTTAAAAAGGGTTCTCCGGGACTTCAAGCATGGATGCGCTATCCTATGAATAGTCTATCAATGTTAATAGTTTGGATCAGATCTCTGGGATACCAGCGTCCCATTTATTGTTAACATAGGCACAGTTGATCATCTGAACACCCTTTAAGCACAATCCTCTTTAAAGGGCTCATGCACGTGGCTGTATTACAGATCAGTGTAGTACACATCTGTAATGTGGCCTTCGTGGAAATGTAGTGTCCCATGCAGTACATCTGATATACAGAAGCACAGGAAAAGTGTCCATAGTACAGAACCATAGGGAATGTGTCCCAGCATGCCCCCGACAGCCTTTGGCTGTCCATGCATGGTGCGAGTTGTAGTTTCCCAACAGCTGAAGTGCCGAAGGTTGCTGACCCCTGTTCTAGACTTTAACTACACTTCAATAGGGCAGAACGCCCGGTCTCATTTCTAATGTCCCTCACCCATGCTTTTCACTGCAGCCCTGCTTGCCAAAGCTAGCTGCTGTGTAGAAGCAGAAGCCCACCAAGACGTCAGTACATAAATGATTGAAAGAATGATTATAAACTACAAGCAACTAGTGAAAAAAACACCATCACATCCGGTACAGTAGTAGCCCCACAAATATTGAGGCTCAATAAAAAGACGGTCCCCTTTAAGCCAATGATTGAGCCTTGTGGCGGTATGTATTGAACGTTTGTGCCGATCTGAAGTACTCAATACAACGCAAGAGATGATGGCACATCAGTGGGATAATGTAGAACATGCATAATCTTTAAGGGACACCAAAAATTAAAGGTTAAAGTGTTTTTTTTAGGATTAGAAAGAAGGGTCTGCTTTTTTTTCTAGAAACTGCACCATGCTTGTCTATGGGCTGTATCTGGTATTGCAGCTCAGCCCCATTCAAGTGAATGTGACGGAGCTGTAATACCACACATAGCCCATGGATGAGAGTGGCACTGTTTCTAAAAGAAAGCAGCCACGTTTTTCTAATCTCATACAATCCCATTAAGAATCACAGATCTACACATACAATTATAGGGGTTTTCCCATCAGAGACATTTATAACCTATCCACAGGATATGTCATAAATGTGCGATAGGTGCGGGTTCCAGAGGTGGGACATGAATCTATGTCTAGAACGGGGCCCCCTAAACCATGTTCTACCGCTCTGTGTTATGGCTGAAACCTGTGATTTCCGACCATGAAGAAGAAATCAGCTCGCTGAGCTACACTGTTTCCATAAGTCCCATAGAACTGAATGGTAGTTACGGAAATAGCGTAGCTCGCATGCTGCACTGTTTCCGTAACTGCCATTTACTACTATGGGAGTTACGGAAACAGTGTAGCTCAGCAAGTTTCCCGGTTGGGAATCACAGGTGTCAGCCACAACACAGAGCGGTAGAACGGGGGCCCCGTTCCAGAGATAGGTGCAGGTCCGCATCTATCGGACATTTATGACATATCCTGTGGATAGGTTATAAATGTCTCTGATGGGAAAACCCCATTAATGCTTTATGCATTTAAACTTCCAGAAATCTAGATGAATGACAGACCAGAACACGTATAAGAGACATGAGGCGCCGAGTGACAGAGCAGAGCACAGTATAAGAGACATGAGGCTCCGAGGGACAGACCAGAGAACAGTATAAGAGACATGAGGCGCCGAGTGATAGACCAAAGCACAGTATAAGAGACATGAGGCGCCGAGGGACAGACCAGAGAACAGTATAAGAGACATGAGGCGCCGAGTGATAGACCAGAGCACAGTATAAGAGACATGAGGCGCCGAGTGACAGACCAGAGCACAGTATAAGAGACAAGAGGCGCCGAGTGACAGACCAGAGCACAGTATAAGAGACATGAGCCTCCGAAGGACAGACCAGAGCACAGTATAAGAGACATGAGGCGCCGAGTGACAGACCAGAGCACAGTATAAGAGGCGCCGAGTGACAGACCAGAGAACAGTATAAGAGACAAGAGGCGCCGAGTGACAGACCAGAGCACAGTATAAGAGACATGAGGCGCCGAGTGACAGACCAGAGCATAGTATAAGAGACATGAGGCGCCGAGTGACAGACCAGAGCACAGTATAAGAGACATGAGGCTCCGAGGGACAGACCAGAGCACAGTATAAGAGACATGAAGCGCCGAGTGACAGACCAGAGCACAGTATAAGAGTCATGAGGCGCCGAGGGACAGACCAGAGCACAGTATAAGAGACAAGAGGCGCCGAGTGACAGACCAGAGCACAGTATAAGAGACATGAGCCTCCGAAGGACAGACCAGAGCACAGTATAAGAGACATGAGGCGCTGAGTGAGACCAGAGCACAGTATAAGAGACATGAGGCGCCGAGTGACAGACCAGAGCACAGTATAAGAGACAAGAGGCGCCGAGTGACAGACCAGAGAACAGAATAAGAGACAAGAGGCGCCGAGTGACAGACCAGAGCATAGTATAAGAGACATGAGGCGCCGAGTGACAGACCAGAGCACAGTATAAGAGACATGAAGCGCCGAGTGACAGACCATAACACGTATAAGAGACATGAGGTGCAGAGTGACAGACCAGAGCACAGTATAAGAGACAAGAGGCGCCGAGTGACAGACCAGAGAACAGTATAAGAGACAAGAGGCGCCGAGTGACAGACCAGAGCACAGTATAAGAGACATGAGGCGCCGAGTGATAGACCATAACACGTATAAGAGACATGAGGCGCCGAGTGACAGACCAGAGCACAGTATAAGAGACATGAGGCGCTGAGTCACAGACCAGAGCACAGTATATCAGACACGAGGCGCTGAAGGCTACATGTTATATTTTATTGTCAATATGGTTAACATTTTATCATACTGCTTTCTGTATAAAACATGCACTTTGAGGGATATTTAGGCGTACAGCATGAACGAGCCCACATAAATTATATTTATATATATACTTTTTTTTCTTGATAAGACCATGTAAAAATAATTCCAATAAGCACCTCCGAGGTCCTTATTTTTTTAATTTTTTTAATTTTTTTTTCTTTTTTACATCCCAGCTAAACATTCTTCAAATGCTCCGATACGAAATGTATTCAATAACCTAGAGCTAGGCGCTAAAGAACAGTTCCTGAAATTTTAAAATACATCTACAGTATGTCTGAAGCTTGTGACAGCCCATGTTTTATGTGCGTGTGTGGGGGTGTGCTAGGAACACTTAAAAAATACATTTATTATATCACAGATGTCTTTCTTTCTCTGCAGAAATAAAAACATAAGTAGAACAGAACACAAACCAAGGCAAGCAAAAGAAAAAAAACAGCACTTATTGGATACCCTTTTCGTCCAGGAGGGGGCACAGTGGAGGCAGTCATTTTGTGGGTAATCGTAAAATTCATGCGAATGCAGCTTTGGAAATGGCAACATCTCTAAGGCACCAAAAGCAGACAACCGTCGGTTAACAGGACCCTACCATCCCTTAATGAAGTCACTAAATTATCGTAAATTACCACCTATGTACATATGCTACATAAAGTCTCCTTATCATGACACAGACCGTATATAATTTAGAACAGCACATTTTCCCCCTTGTCCTGAGCAGGAGGTAGTCTGTATAGACTAGAGTCTATGGAGTAGCAGATAAAAAAAAAACAACTTCTATCCACTTCGGAACATATACCTGTATTAAAACAGTGGTCACCCACACAGGAAGACAAGTGGTTGCTAGGCAACCTGAAGTAACACACCCTTCAGAAGACACTGAAAGAAGAGAAAGCTTCTACTAATATAAGTAACACTATTTAAACTATCCATATATCGTTAACGTGGGATTAGGCTTTAGTTCACTGCATTTACATGAATATATACCCCACCCATAAAATGGCTGCTGCCAATGCCCAGATAAGTACATTTTATTACAAAGGAATTTGGTTTGGGTGACTACTAATACTGAGGGTTGAAGATATGTATCATTGAAGGGGGATTGTTAATCATATTATAATTCTAGAATTTTCCAAATACATTCAAAAAAAGAGGCTGCCCCCCCCACCCCCCAAAAATTAATTTGTGCGACACATCATGCCCCTAAGAGCAAAATAAGCTGAATTTGCAGCCAAAAGGGCTGGAGCTTCGTGATGGAATGGTCAAACTAGTTTGACATTTTTCTATTAAGGCATCCAGATATTTTTGGAAGAAGATATTCGCAGTTACACAGGCTTCAAGACTGAATGTGCTCAGCGCTTGCATGCAATTTTTTTTTTTTTTCGCAATCCCTCTATAGGAGTCAGACAGAGGGATAAACACTATGGCTTTGTACATGTGCATAGTCACAACCGCAGGTATTGGTCAAGGAGTACAAAAATAAAGGGTGGCATTCTCACAAAGCCTCTGGCGGTACAGTAAGATACAAATATATACACGGCCTTTTTTTTTCTTATTGAGGAGCTCATTCATTGGCTGAGTCTGAGCTTTACGAAGCACCAAAACCGCTGTGGAAGCCGTCAGCTGTGAGACCGGCGCTCGTCCGTAGTCTGGGTGTAGTGTAAATTTTTGAGGAGAACATTTTGAGGAACCAGCACTTGTCTCCCACTGTTCACCGTCCTCAATTGAAGCTTTTATTTCTCGTTCAGTGGTAAAAGCCACTTTCCAAAATTTTCATTGTAAAGTTCGGGAGTGTAACCTGGGTATTAATCCCCGGTATGGTTCTACTTTATCACAGTGACTTCTGACCACCCTGAGCATTCCAAAGCCACTCATCCGGAAATAACATTATTTCTCTTTCTATATTGCAGCAAAAAAATTTTTTGTAAACCTCTGATATATATAAAGCACAGTCTTTTTGGAAAAATATAGTTTTTTTTCTCTTTTTGATATTTTGGACACCTTATTTTGCATTCAGTCTTATTTTTTCATTTAATGGAAGAAATCATCTTGAAATGGGCACTGCATTCACAGAAGGCAGTTAGCTGAAAGACAAGAGGAGGACAATTAGAGACAAAAATTAACAAAACGGGTACATGCATTGAATTGGAAATACAAGAATAAGACTACGGATTATGTAGTGGTTCAGAGTGCGCAAGATCTGGTATGTCCACGAATAGGGTCCCAACCCAATTACGAATTAAAGAAATATTCGGCACACAAGGTGATGATTTTAGCAAATCTTTCGGTTTTATTTTACCAAAAATTGATGCCAGAGGTTTAGTGCGACGTTTCGGTCGTATATTAGACCTTCATCAGGCTCTTGCACCTCCTGGTGTCTGGCTCATCCAGTCGTTGGCGCTGCGTATATTAGCAGCAGTTTAATGCTTTCTTATGGTGCCTTATGAAGGTCTAATATACGACCGGAACGTCGCACTAAACCTCTGGCATCAATTTTTGATAAAATAAAACAGAAAGATTTGCTAAAATCATCACCTTGTGTGCCGAATATTTATTTACGAAGACTACGGATTAGTCCAAGCTGGTAATACAAAACTGTATCTGTTCCAAGATGCCATAGTCCATTTTATATTATGTACAGGCTCATGAAAGGTACGGATTCTCCTTGCGGAGAGCCAACTAGTAGGTAGTCTTTAGGGCAATGCTCCATGGGAAAGTATGCAAAATAACTCTGCTCTAGAAGGAAGAAAACGGTCTCTAGTGCCACCTATAGGAGGCTACTCTGTATGTCCAATCCCTTAAAGAGCCACGACTCCGGTTATCTGTTGAACCAGGGACTCCCATCTGTAGACAGCACTGTTTTAGAGCTTTTGCACCTTGTCTACAGGGCAGGGTTCTGACCGGTTGTACAAGAGTTAGCACTGTAGAGTGTTTTCTTCCTGCTGGAGAGCTATTTTGCATATCACATACATAAATGTCATTAAAAGACTAACATAAGGAAGTTGTAAGTCCGCTGTGAGTAGTGCGTTATTCAATCTCCCTATGAAATCTTCTGAATCGGTGGCTCAGCATTGTTATCAGTAGATTGTGGGGCTCTCAGTGTAAGGGGTTGGCCACTTTATTGTAAAATGTCTTGAAGTGCCATCAACGGTTCTATTGTGTCCCATAACACTGTAAATGCCCTAATGCCTTACCAAGCTCTTCATTTGGAGGACCCTGCTGCTCATGGGTGGGTCTCCGTGTCCATACGTTGCAAAATGACGGCAGTCACATGATTTACCGCTTACACGGATTTCTTTCGCAGCAGTCACTTCTATCACAAGCGCATAAATCAACCAGCGCATGGGCAGATACAGGCAGCAAAATCTGCCTGCGCAGAAGTGGATGCAGCAAGTGAAAGCCAAGGAAGGGGTCACGTGGGTAAATAATGTGACCGACACCATCTTACGTCCTATGGATGCGGAAACTTGTTGACATAACCCAACTGTGGGCTTACAGGAGGCCTTCAACTAAAGAGCTGGGGTAGGCATAGCGGCATTTACAGTTTTATGTGACAACCGTTTATGGCATTTTAGGAATTTTTACTATAAAAGGATCCAACCCTCCACCCCTTTATCTACAACAATGTTTACATCCTGACTTGAAAGGCATCAGCGAAGATATGGACAGTGATGTAGATAATGTTGTGGACCCAGAGAAAGTACAGATGTTGAACTCCTGGAAGACGAGGGCATAGTTGTAGCAAGATGCCCTGCACATGGGTTGGGGTGTGGGCTGCATATTGATCAGTTCACCGCATTTTAGGTTCAATAACAGAGCGCAAGCTGTAAGATAACCAGACTATCCCTCTCAGCTGATTGGCTAAAAGGGATCAAGTTCAACGACTCATTTACAGTAACGCCGTGAAGCTAGCCATGTGATACCTCTCATCCAAGATGGAGATAAGTGGGTGTTATACCAGTCACTAGCTTACAGTGATTATGTCATCCAAATGCTATCCTAATTGAAATATCATATTTCGTATCTGAGAATTTCAGGGGTTAACACACCACAAATGAAACACTTGAAAACTATTTTAGAGACTTTAAATGATGCAGTATATGTAAAAAAAAAACAACAAAACACTGCAAAACAAACACTTCAAAAACACCACAAAAAAAAAAAAAAAGACCACAGCAAAAAAATGTACAGTAATAGACATGCTGCCCTGTGTAGCCTGTATAGAAGCCTAAACCCATCTGATACTACTCTATGAATGGCATCATGCTCCCGAATCAGGATCACAACCATTTATAAATGACCCTTCATACTATATTTATGTACGGCTAGGCTCTAGATATAAAATATGCATGCAAAATAAACCCAAATGATTATCAATAATGACTATTAAAAGGGGACATCAATTCACCCGCACGTCACAGATCGCAGCTGTATAGAGCAGTAGGATTCAGGTTCCCATCATACATGGACTTTAGAGCTCTCAACATTTAAAGTAACCATGATGTTTTCCTTTGGATGGGTCAGTTGTCCACCACACTGCTCAGGATCTTCCAATTTTGGGTTCCAAAGCAATATCAATGACAATAAAACCAATACATGGACTGGAAGCTGTTATCACACCGGTGATGGTGAGAGGTCACAAGTCGCTCTGCACCATCATTAATATTGGTTTGGTCTAATAACTTGCTGGCTTTGTATTTTGTAGGTGACTCTTAAGGTATGTTCACACGGCCTATTTACGGACGTAATTCGGGCGTTTTAACCCCCGAATTATGTCCGAAATTACGGCTTGAAAGCGTTGACAAACATCTGCCCATTGAAAGCAATGGGCTGACATTTGTCTGTTCACACGAGGCGTATATTTACACGTCGCTGTCAAAAGACGGCGCGTAAATAGACGCCCGCGCCAAAGAAGTGTCATGTCACTTCTTCAGACGTAAATGGAGCCGTTTTCCTTGGACTCCATGGAAAACCAGCTCCAGTTACGTCCATAATGGACGCGGCGTTCAAGCGCCTGCACATGCGGTTACGGCTGAAATGACGGGGCAGTTTTCTCCTGGAAACAGCCCCGTAATTTCGGCCGTTACGGACGCTGCCGTGTGAACATACCCTTATAGTTGATGTTCCCCAGGGAAGCTATCCTGAGGCGCACGTTTTCACTAGGGATGCACACATCAAACAACAAACGCAGGCAGGAACACTGTCCTTCTCAAATACGCATACCAAAGTCATTTACCCAAGGTTAACGCTTCAGAAATCAAAAACATCATCCCCATCATCCTCTACGTCATCCAGAGACCAGTCCCAGTCTTTAAAAGCCAGGTCAAGCAGTCTGCAACAGGATTGTTGAGGTTTGAAACAGAAAAGCTTATGAAGAAATCCTCATTCTCCAGTGGACTGTGTTTAATCTGTATGTACATCTCTAAACCAAGGCTGTACATACCTCTGTGGCTGATTGGCAATGGGGCCCTTGGAAGGAGAGAAGAGGCCCAGTCCTAGTAAGTACCACCTCCTTTGTTACTGTATGACGGGAACCTTTGCAGGACTATGACATATCTACTGGTTCAGCATGGTCATCAATGTATCTTCTGAGGAGATTAGGCTGGCCATACACTTTAAAGAGGCTCTGTCACCACATTATAAGTGTCCTATCTCCTACATAAGGAGAAGGGTGCTGTAATGTAGGTGAGAACAGTGCTTTTTATTTAGAAAAATAATCTATTTTTACCACGTTAGGAGCGATTTTAGCTTTATGCTAATTTGTTTCTTATTGCCCAACTGGGCTTGTTTTTACTTTAGACCAAGTGGGCGTTGTACAGAGGAGTGTATGACGCTGACCAATCAGCGTCATGCACTTCTCTCCATTCATTTAATCAGCACATAGGTGTCCTGCTAGATCAGTATGAGCGGTCTTATGACATATTAACGTTACTGAAGTGTTTAGACAAT
Organism: Rhinoderma darwinii; assembly: GCF_050947455.1. NCBI lineage: Eukaryota > Metazoa > Chordata > Amphibia > Anura > Rhinodermatidae > Rhinoderma > Rhinoderma darwinii. The sequence continues at coordinate 51,135,029 of NC_134690.1, read as the reverse complement.
GACTAGACATTCCTTCCAGCCAGGACGGGATGTCTATTCACAATCCCGACACTTCGTTAACGTTTCTGTGGTACTTACAGCAGAGCAAAGCGTAATCTCCCTCTAACTTGTAATTTACAGCGAGATCTCGCGAGATTACGCTTGCTCTGCTGTAAGTACCAAACAAACGTTAACGAAGTATCAGGATTGTGAATAGACATTCCGTCCTGGCTGGAAGGAATGTCTGTTCACTGTCTAAACACTTCAGTAACGTTAATATGTCAGTACATACTGAACAACGCAGTGTCACTATGCGCTGACTAAATGAATGGGGAGAAGTGCATGACGCTGATTGGTCACGGATTGGTCAGCGTCATACACTTCTCTGTACAACGCCCACTTGGTCTAAAGTAAAAACACGCCCACTTGGTAACGTGGTAAAAATAGATCATTTTCTAAATAAAAAGCATTACTGTCACCTACATTACAGCGACGATCTCCTTATGTAGGAGATAGGGCACTTTAATGTGGTGACAGAGTCTCTTTAAGTAGTTTTCAGCTGAACGATCGTTCGGCCAATTGCTATTCCTAGTGATTCCCCCATACACGTGTATGGTCAGCTCGGCAGAGTGTGCATGCATTCTCAAAAGGGAGAAGGGAGAAAGCCGCTGCCAGACTCCTCTAGCAGTGGCTTATCTCCCTACAGACAAAAGAAAAGAGCACATTGAAACTCTACAGACTGATCCTTCTCTCCCCCAACATTTGCCAGCGACAGAGTGATGGGACACCCACATACATATTCGATGGTCGGCTGGTCCTTCCGATATCAGCCGACATACAACTAACGTGTATGGCCAGCTATCCACATCATTATTTACATCCTAACTTGAAAACGTGGCTAGTGATGTGGACAATGATGTATTCCCAGACAATGTACCGAGTGTTTGATGGGCTTCCCAGAGGTGAGTCTCCCATTGATCTAATATTTATCTCCTAGCCCGCATATAGGTAATAAATAGTGTATGTTCACACAGAGCTTTTTGCAGGCAGAAGAATCTGCCTCGAAATTCCTTCAGGAATTTTCACCTGCCTGCACTATTTGCAGCATTTTTTGGCTGCGGTCATTGAGCTCCACGGGCAAAAAACGCCACGAAAACCGTTTCCCTGCTTCCCATTGAGGTCAATGAGAGGCCAGAGACGCCTGAAGAAAGAGCAGGTCGCTTTTTTTTCCCCTGCAAATGTTTTTTTAAATGAATGGGAGGCTCTTTCTGAAGTTTTTTGGTGCGGATTCAGATGCGGTCTCTGCGTCAAAAAACGGCCGAAATTGCCTCCCATTGATTTCAATGGGAGGTGGAGGAGTTCTTTCCAAGGTCCACGTACTTAAAAATTAACTTTAAAGACTCCTGTCCTCCTCCCCCTGCTTCCTTTACGGTTCACTCACTGAATTTATTGATAAAATCTGTTACAGTTGCTGCCAATAGAAGTCTATGGAGATGGGAGAGGGAAGAAGGGGGAAAGAGCTGCTGGAGGAAGACAGAGGAGCGAGAGACACAGACAGTGCAGCCTCTGGTAAGAGCTACTGTATATCCCAGTGCTGGATTCACAGCTACACAGCTCATTACAGCTCTGTAATGTCCTCCATGTTGCTGCTGCTTCTATATGAGTGTTTACGTGTGATACATAGAGAAAGGGGAGCAGGATATCATGGTAGACATGTTAGCAGCACAATCGCCTTCCCCTCTGCAGCCGAGTTTAGGGAAAATTAAGAATAAGGGTATGCTCACACGGCAACGCCAATTACGTCTGAAATTACGGAGCTGTTTTCAGGCGAAAACCGCTCCTGAATTTCAGACGTTTTGACAAGTGCACGCGTTTTTCACGGCGTCTTTTACGGACGTAATTGGAGCTGGTTTTTATTGGAGTCCATGAAAAACGGCTCCAATTACGTCCCAAGAAGTGACATGCACTTCTTTAAGGCGGGCGTCTTTTTACGCGCCGTCTTTTGACAGCGACGCGTAAAAAAAAAGCCTGTCTGCACAGAACACCGTAAGACTCATTGAATTCAATGGGCAGATGTTTGCAGACGGTTTGGAGCCATTTTTTCGGCCGTAATTCGAGGCGTAAAACGCCTGAATTACGTCCGTAAATACGGCGTGTGAACATGCCCTTAGAAATAGAACCACAGAGGGGAAAAATGCTGATCAATGCCATATACATGTAATATAAAGCCCAGATATAGTGTTACTTACTCCTCATGTATCACACACATGACAAATGAATACTGAAAAGTCCCCCTGAAAGGTTTTAGGTATGATTTAATCTTACTAAGACCATGGCATCTTCTACCAGTCAATTATAATAATCCACTAGACCGAATGCATATACTGGTCCTTCTCAATGAATTAGAATATCGTCAAAAAGTTAATTTATTTCAGTAATTCAATTCAAGAAGTGACACTCATATATTCTATAGATTCATTACACACAGAGTGATCTATTTCCAGCATTTTTTTCTTTTAATGTTGATGATTATGGTAACCGTTATTGAAAACCCAAAATTTACTCTCTCAGAAAATTTGAATATTATATAAGCCCAATTTCAAAAATGCTTTTTAATGCCGAAATGTTGTCCTACTGAAAACTATGTCCAGTATCTGCACTCAATACTTGGTCGGGGCTCCTTTTGCATGAATTACTTCATCAATGCGGCGTGGCATGGAGGCGATCAGCCTGTGGCACTGCTGAGGTGTTATCAATGCGGCGTGGCATGGAGGCGATCAGCCTGTGGCACTGCTGAGGTGTTATCAATGCGGTGTGGCATGGGGGCGATCAGCCTGTGGCACTGCTGAGGTGTTATCAATGCGGCGTGGCATGGAGGCGATCAGCCTGTGGCACTGCTGAGGTGTTATGGAAGCCCAGGTTGCTTTGATAGCGGCCTTCAGCTCGTCTGCATTGTTGGGTCTGGTGTCTCTCATCTTCCTCTTGACAATACCCTATAGATTCTCTATGGGGTTTAGGTCAGGAGAGTTTGCTGGCCAATCAAGCACAGTGATACTGTGGTTATTAAACAAGGTATTGGTACTTTTGGCAGTGTGGGCAGGTGCCAAGTCCTGCTGGAAAATGAAATCAGCATCTCCATAAAGCTTGTCATCAGAGGGAAGCATGAAGTGCTCGAAAATGTCCTGGTAGACGCTGCGCTGACTGTGAAAACTTCACACTGGACCTAAAGCAACTTGGATCGATGCCTCCCCACTCTTCCTCCAGACTCTGGGACCTTCATTTCCAAATGAAATGCTAAATTTACTTTCATCTGAAAAAGGAGTTTGGACACTGAGCTACAGACCAGTCCTCGTAGAGGCTTAGGAAACGTTTGCAGGTGTTTTGTGTTGATTAGGTGATTAGTGTGTGACACAATGAGTCTACAATCTTCAACTTTTACCCAATTTTCTGAGAGAGTAAATTTTGGGTTTTCATTAACTATTAGCAATCATCAACATTAAAAGAAAAAAAATGCTGGAAATAGATCACTCTGTGTGTAATGAATCTATAGAATATATGAGTTTTACTTTTAGAATTGAATTACTGAAATAAATTAACTTTTTGATGATATTCTAATTAATTAAGGACTAGTATATTGAATTTGTGAAAAAGAAAAAAAATGTGGCATGTTCTATGGCAGGCCATATTACGGAGCTACTAGCCTGCCCTCAAGGTATTACATATATAGCATACTGTAGTGTGGTGTACCAAGTAATATAAAGACATGGCGTTATTACCTGGGTTTGTTTGGAGGAAGTTGTCGACTAGGCCGTCTCATCGACGTATTTGGCTGTACCTTTATGGAAGTTCTTGGAGAGGAGCGGGCAAAGGGATCAGGAGCTGGCGGTTTTTTTGGAATTTTTTTTACCAGCCGACTCACCCATTTCTGCTGCTCCTCCGTGGAGTTCGCTAATAAAAGTAGATTCTTAGCAGTAGAAATATCGTAGTTAACTGAAAAGAAATAAAGAGGAGAACATAATTATTATGTATAGATGTTCGGAGCCATGATTGGTTGAAGTTACAGGTCCAAGCATGAGGCTGTACAACAGAGATCCTGATAACACATCATCACACAAATATAGCTTGACAGAAGTCAGATTCTCAGAGTAGTGCAGCCTCAGGCTTGGGGCCTGTAACTTTACGCAATCACATCTCAGCATAGATGATATATATATATTAAAAAAAATGATAAAGTAAAAAAAAAAAAAAAAATCTACATTTTTAAAAGGGAACTTTTAGACATTTCTTCTGGTAAGTCACCATTAAAGTTCTCCTGCCCAGTTGTCTCTTCAGAAGATAACATATTTTTTTTATTCACGCTCCCATATGGGAGCTGTATAGTGCAAAGTACATGATGGTTTCGTCTGTTTTTGATCGGATTCAATCCTGTTTTTGATACTGAATATACGCCTCCCGTATACAGCTGTATTACACCAGCCTTGGGAATGGCCAATAAGCGACACAGATAAATAAGTCACCCCAGACACTTACCATTTAGGAAACCTGAGCTAGGGCTATGTGATCATTTGACACGTCAGGATGCGAATTTGACTAATTAATCGGAATTTAGATTATGTCCCAACACTACCCATAGCCTTAAATTTGCATGGCATCTATCTGTAAATAGATGCAACGCAATGTGGCCATGAATTGGGGCAGCTGCCTTATTGTAGGTATACAACATAAAAATAATGGGAGTTTACCCAGCGCTGCAGCATCATCACTTACTGCAACAGCAATGATGCCATTTATGTGGTCTATAAAACCTGCGGTGCTAATGTTATTTCAGTGAAGAGTCTACATCACTAAGAGCTCATGCACACGGCAGATTATGGAGCCATTGCAGTTCTTTTAGTACGGAGCCATACTGCCTCTGTGCACGCTTGTACATGCGCCGTGTACGGAGCTATTCTTCCCAATGACATACATAAATAAAACCAGATTTATAGAAATACCAATAAAAATCCTATTATGCCACCATAACCATATTTTTTTTTTACGTTTTAGTGTAATGTTTTGTCTAAAATGTAAAAAAAGTGGCCTGAATAGGCGCAGGGGCCGATTAGATGTACAACTGCTCATCTTCTTGACCATGTAGTAGAAAAAAACCCGACCCCGTATATGTGTGACAATCCAGGAGCACATATCCTCTCGAATTGGAAAGGGGGTTGATAACATGAACAAAAGTTCTTGTATCCTTCCACTGGGGTTAATGGAAAGCTATACAGGGGGAGAAATGACAGTAACAGGATGTGATCTTTCTTCCTGCTCTCACCTGAAGCCCCCTTCCCCTTCCCCTACACAAACACAGAACCAGGAAGTAAAACTTTTCAACCTGCTCCCCGGCTCCAAACAAGTGCTGCTCCCGGAATATTGCATCTAGAGCTTTCCCGATATATCATTTAAAACCTAAGATTCTGGGTTTCAAAATGACACTAAAATCACTTCTGCATGACCGCCAAGCCTAGAAAGACATATATCAAAAGGTCCATCTCAGGCTGGATTTACACATACAGTCTGTGGTGCAGTTTTGTAGCTTAGAGTGAATCTAAGGAAGGAAAAGTATAAAGAAAGAGCTGATAATTCTCGTCACTTTTTTATCAACTCTCGCATTTGGCTTAAAAACAATGTGTGAATATAGCTTTATACAGACAGACGGACTACAAAATAAATTTGCAGCCCCATATGGAGATACATCATGTCACACATACCTTTGCAAGGTGCTATCATGTCCTCTTTTTTATCCATATGATCTTTGTGGCACTTAATATGGCAGCGCCGGCATTCTAAGGCAGCAGGGGGTTTGAACATGTGCCACAGGGGCTTCATACAGGCGTCACAGCTTGTTGGGAAATGGTATAACGTGGGAATGAACTCGTGTCCTTTGTGACAGATATAGTTAGACTTCTCCACAGGATCCACTGGGAATTCTTGCTCTTTTTTGCTTTCTCCTTCATTGTCATATAAAATCTATGGAAAAACATGTACAGGTCAGTTTCTAGAAGAAAGCAGCCATGTTTTTCTATTCCTCAACAACCCCGTTAAACTCTAATCTGGTTGATATGCCATTAAAGCAGGGGTGGGATGCTGCCAGTTCGCCCCTGTTCTCTCTAAGCGGTTGTTAAAATTACAGATGGTTCAGAGTACCTGGGGTGAAGCAGGAACCCGGAACCGGTCCCCTGCACTGTCTCAATTGTAGGACGTGGATACATTTGATTTGGCCACCGCTGCCCTGGAGAGGCACAGGATGTCTCTCCATTCAGCGCTTTAGTGATGATGCAGCCGGCGCGACGTCATCGCTCCACTGCGCCGTTCGACTGGAGGAGGCCTGGAGTCGCTGGAGGACGATCCGCAGGGGGCTCCACGAGGGGCGCGATCCGCAGGGGGCTCCACGAGGGGCGCGATCCGCAGGGGGCTCCACGAGGGGCGCGATCCGCAGGGGGCTCCACGAGGGGCGCGATCCGCAGGGGGCTCCACGAGAGGCACGATCCGCAGGGGGCAGTGTGTGTGTGTGTGTGTGTGTGTGTGTGTGTGTGTGTGTGTGTGTGTGTTGCATTTCTTTACAGTGTTTGACAATTTTATTCATGGGGACAGTGTATGGTACCATTAAATATTATATTTAGGAGCACAGTGTATGGTACTATTACATTAAAGGGCACAGTGTGTAGTACTATTATGTTCAGGGGCACAGTGTATGACAATATTATATTCAGGGGAAAAGAGCGTGGCACCATGAAAATGTCATCTTCGTTTATTGGTGCGGAAATGTTGTAAAAGTGAGTTTCCGAAAACATCAGAGTGGCAGAATCTACAGAAATGGGTCGTGGCCGGGAGGCTTCATCATAGAGGTCTGGACCAGAAGAAAAAAAAAAAAAAAAAGGGAAAAAGAAGGACTCCAATCTGAGAAGTCGTCACCTGTGAGTCACTAAATGTAAATGTTTATTCTGCCTATGACTGATCAGTACTGTCGTCACTGTATGATCTACAGCGTGATGATGGGTGTATCGTTCTTTTTTGCGAAACAGCAACTCCCAGTATATCCTTACCATTGTTCAGGCTATACTGGGAGCTGTAGTTTTATGCAGTACAAACTTATATGGCAGTGGTTAAACTGATTTGCAAATGATCTCTGTACTGAGCTGTATTTGTGATTGTGCTGTATATATGTACTGAGCTTGGTTCTGGTGCTATATATATATATATATATATATATATATGTACTGAGCTTCATTCTTGAGTTATATACATCATAACAACCAAGCTCAATACATATATACAGCACCCAAGACAAGCTGTGTACATATATACAACTCCGGGACCAAACTCCACATATCAATACAGAACCAAGCTTAGTACATATATAGAGCACCACAACAAAGCTTAGTACATAAATACTACACCAGAACCAAGCTCAGCACATATATACATGTACTGAGCTTGGTTTTGGTGCTGTATTTATATGCTGAGCTTGGTTCTCGAGTTGTACATATGTATTTATGTACTGAGCTTGGTTCTGGTGTTGTATTTATGTACTGAGCTTGTTCTGGCGCTGCATATATGTACTGAGCTTGGTTCTGGTGCTGTATATATGTACTGAGCCTGGTTCTGGCACCTTATCTGTGCATTAGTTTGGATATTTGGGGTGGCTTACTTTGCATCCCGCTCTGTCCTCCACCCTTCTCACAGTGCACAGCCTAACTAAATGTGCTGAGCACGTTTAGGATATTGAATGTGCGTATATAGGTCTATAAGTAATGGGTGAGTTTAATATAATGAGTGTGGGTAGGTGGGTATGTATGCTTATGTAATAATATAAATAGTGTGGCAATCCAGTTAAACATTCTGGACAGCGAATATCTTTATTTAGAGTCCACTTTAATATAGACTGTATTTGGAATATTAGAATTGATTTATTTGATTATTAGAATAATTTTCCATGGCGCGATATACCGTGAAACCCCCCACCCCAGTGTGTGTCTTTGTTGGCAAAACAGAGAACGTGTTAAAAATGTGAATCTCACCCCTGCATTAAAGCGTTTCGTGGGGTAACACATTTAGCCCCTTGAGGATGCAGGCATTTTTTGCCTTTAGGCAGAAGTCGTTTTTTTTTTCTTATTTTTGAATCACTGCATTCCAAAAGCCATAACTTTTTAATTTATCGGATGATGTAGACACAGGATAACTTGTTTTTTTGCGGGACAGGACGGTCCCGCAAAAGTATTATTTTTAATGGCACCATTTTAGGGTACATATAACGTATTGAGAAAATTTAGTTTTTTGGGTTATGTTTTTAGGGCACTCACCACGCAGTATAAATGACAATGGCCTAACCAAATTTTTTTATCACCTAATTTTGCACGATTATTAAAACACTTTAATAAAAACATTTGTTTTTGTGTCGCCATTGTTTTTTGCGGAACGAGCTGTAGTTTTTATTGGTACCATTTTGGTGTACATAGCACTTCTTAATAATTTTTAATTGTATTTTTTTGGCAGCAGTATGAACAAAAAACAAGTTCTGGCATTGGTTTTTTAATTTTTGTTTTACGCCGTTAACAATGCGGGATAAATAACGCGTTTGCTTTATATTACGGGTGGGTTATTCGATTCCAATAATGTCAACTTATTATTTTCCTTGTATTAATAAAGCATTTTTTTTAAAAAGGTAAAAAAGTTTTTTTGTTTTTTTATTTTTAAATATCTTTAGGCCCCTCTCCCTAAGTGTTTTATAGTCTTCATCTAACTTATATAACAGGAAAGAATCTGATGTGTGCGTTAAACAGAGGCCTGATTAAGATTTAAATTGTTTAAATACCTTTGGATAGAATACCATAGTCTACTATGCGATTATATCCAGCACAAAAAAACAACTGTATACCTGTGAGCCTATAGGTATGTTTGACGTATGCATTAGGAGCCATACCAATACATACGTCAAACATGTAGCTAAACCGGAGTGTGAAAGGGGCATTAAACATTTTAACTTTAAAAAATATATATGTTTTGATTGCTTGATCACAAACATAATACACTAATTCTTCTGTATCGCAGTGTATTATGACTGTCAGTGCAATGCTGACAGGCATCTTATTAGGATGAGTACCAAACTGACAGACCTGGGGGCCGATGGACCTCTACCGCTGTCTAACCTCTTAGATGCCACAGTCACTACTGACCGAGTAATCTCCGATCCCAGCCAGTGCAGCAAAGTGTCAGCTGTAACATACGCCATTACTGCCTGGCGCCAGAGCCGTAAATGTACAATGGATAAATCCAATGGGTTAATGGTCATCTATCCATGAAACCATGTTTCACTTGCCTGGAAAATCCGAGGAATTTCTTTAGCATCCGCCCGATACACATCTGTCTGAGTTACCTGCCGTACGTGGAATAGTTTACTGTGAACAAAAGCGCAGAGTTAAAAAAAATAATATATATATTGCACCTGTTCACACGTTTTGTTTCATTTTGTTGGAATGTGCAGTTCAAATTTTTGTGTTTATGTGATGCATATATGTGGGGTTAGTGACTGCCTCCATTTTTGTTCTTGCACTCCTCCCATTCTGCCCTGGGTGACTAATTAGTTTAATGCTGGTTCCTACCATAACCAGATATATGTAGGCTTAGTCCCAGTTTTGGGTGTATGTGCAGAGTAGGTCCCCACCTATGAATGACACCTTGTCGAGGCAGGTGGGCTCACACAATTTGATCAAAATGCAATATATATATATATATATATATATATATAGTCAATGCAAACATTATTGGTACAGTTTTACTGTAGGCTGTAAGTGAGAAGGCTTACTGGAGTGTATATCTGTAGTGCTGACATCTAAAGGGTGAGAAGAGAACTGCTATACTCTTAGCTTACTTTTACATGGATAATCACAATATAAACATCAAATTATTATTTTGTTTTTCACAAAACTGTGATTTAAACAATATGCCACTTTCTGAGACTAGAGTCCATTTAACAACCGTGATTAGAAGTACTTACTCTATATCCAATACCATGTATGGATTGGACAGCTCTTTATCCTGCTCACTGTCGTAAAACAGAATTTTCTTGCTGCTAACCACCACGTACTGAAGAGGGAAAGAAGCAAAGATCAGTGAGTGCCCCATACAACATATCGTACAATGCTTATCTCTGCAATATAGTCAAGCATGGAACGTTATAGGACATTGTGACTGTACATCCATTAATACTCTCCTCCATACACTCACCTTTTTAATCCAGCCAAACTTCTTAGTGTTGCGCACAGGAAGGGACAACCATCCCTCCAGTCTGGATTCTGTAGGGACATAAATGAGTCGTATAATCCAATGAGCATTAGTTCCGTCAAAAATTCATAATACAGATTTACAACCCAAATGCTTCTGAGCAGCGATGATTCAAGCATTCCAGGCAAAGCAATCCTATAGTGAGTTTGTGGCCCGATTCTATAGACAGTGCTCGCCCATTATATCACCTACTCAGAATTGGTATATATATGTGTTATGCATTATGAGGGCAGCGAGTTGTACTGGATGTGAAGGGGTTTACTGTGTTGTAAACAATATACACAGGATCTGACCTCTACTGTAAAACAGCAAATATTTCATTATTATAAGTATTACATAGACAACACATTGATTTGAATGGACACTGTGTAATGCTTCATTCCCCCTGTGGGGGCGCTGCAGGAGAATTGAACACTTACTGACAGGTTTCCCCACATATTATAGAGGACCGCTGGGGGTCCAAACAAGGATACTTTGTGATCTGCTTATTGTCAAGGGACCCATCTAACAAGTAGAGATTGTCCAAAGCGGAGAACCCCTTTAATACCGGCCAAGCCATTTAGTTAAGCAATAGTAATATCTTTGCTCAACCTCATGCATTCTATAAACATAAGTTGGTCTTCAGCTGATCTAGATAATTGGCACAGCAGTCCTGTTATCAGCGAGCGTCAGACGACTCCATAGATCCTGATCTTGGGGTGTCCAGCAATGTGCTAAACAGGATTGCTTGAAATAACCTACAAATAAATGCTTGAACAACCTGGGATACTGGAAGCCATCTAACGTCTACGATAACATACTTTATGTTTGTGTGGTCTGAAGACTACAATTGTGACCACAAATGTTCATGTCTACACACCGCAGGATCTACTGAACATACAGCCACGTCAATGTTCACACTAGTTCTGCTCCCGGCACGGTCACTTTGCAGTACTTTTTGGGTCCGAGGAGTTAAAAGCACAATGATAAACCGGAAATGTAACCGATCCGTGTCTTGTGTGAGCAGCGCTGTATACAAGTAAATGTGCAATATTAAAAAGTAGGATTATATCCTTCTATACACGGCTTGTAAATAAAACAGGCTTCAGGCCTACATTTATTCAGGCAGTACAATGAGTGAGCACTGTATCAGAATACTGGGCCAACCACAAAGCTACATGTTTAGCACCGCAAACTCCCGGGTGAAGTCATGTTATACGGGAATTCTAAAGGAATATTATTTCCAGACCGGATGTCCTGAGGTGTTCGCCAGACATGGGTCACGGGGTAACCGCATACAATGAAAAGCTGGTGAATATCAGAACGTGGATCAGACGACCATAACAATGGCAAAGTGGAGCAGAATAGTGCACTGATAAATACCAGCCTATCTGTGGACGGACTGACATTATTCAAAGTCAGCATGATGCCTCTTACCACCTTGGTGGTAGCACACAAAGGTAGAGAGTATTTAAAGGACCCAACCCAGTACTACGTGCCTTATTAGTGTATATGGACATCATAGATCTTGGGACGCCCCTCTATTAGTCAAAGCAGAGAGCCACAGCAAATAGTCGTTCTGATCTGGTGGACTTCTCCCAACCATATATTACATGGTGCCCATTCATATGATCGGGCATCATGCAATAGCACATTTCCCTGCAGGTTGTCGGACTATGTCAAATTCCGGAAGCAGGGCGGTGACACATGAAGTCCTATATGGACTGGTGCTACTACGGGTGCCCTATTGAGGCTTTGTAAAAAAAAAAGAAAAATTTGCCGTAATACGGCCGGGTGCATGACATCTTAGGCTTATTACCCTTCTTAACGGGTCGCCGCTAAGGGTATGTGCACACGACAACGCAAAATAAGTCTGAAATTACGGAGCTGTTTTCAGGAGAAAACAGCTCCTGAATTTCAGACGTAATTGCATGTACTCGCGTTTTTCGCGGCGTCTTTTACGGACGTAATTGGAGCTGTTTTTCAATGGAGTCAATGAAAAACGGCTCTAAAAACGTCTTTGACGCAGGCATCATTTTACGCGCCGTCTTTTAGCAGCAACACTTAAAATTACACATCGTCTGCACAGAACATCGTAAGACCCCTTGCAAGCAATGGGCAGATGTTTGCAGACGTATTGGAGCCGTCTTTTCAGGCGTAATTCGAGGCGTAAAACGCCTGAATTACGTCTGAAAATAGGTCGTGTGCACATACCCTAATAATACAGAATAGTACAAATTTCTCACAAGGGGGGGCGGGTAAAAAAAAAAAAAAAAAAAAAGGAGAGTTGACGGACTGGCATATCCATGGAATATGTCATAAATGTATCTCTGTGACCCACACCTATCACTGGAATGTTCCGCCACTGGCCGCTACATCCAGGAGGAGAATGAATGTAGAGGTTGCCTCGCTCTCTCAATTCATTCATTCCTAAGGGAGTTACGGAAACAGCCAAGCATGCGGGCTATGTCATATGGATATGCTACATTTGAAAAAAAACAAAAAACTTTAACGACAACTGTGGGATCCGGTTTAAGTTTTTGAGACATTTGGTCATCTTTTGAAAGAAAAAAAAAAAAAAAAAAGATTAAGTAAATGAATTGCATGGATAATACGTTACGACCAAATCACCATCAAAACACACACAATAAAGTGTAATTTGTTCCAATGTTCATGAGCCATTAGTTCCTATTGTGTGCACAGGCTAAACACATATTATGGGATGGAGGAGGGGGGGTATCATGTGTACTTTACCTACATAGCTATGATTCATCTTCACGTACACCCTGTACCTATAACTATATATAGCCAAGCACTGATAACGTGACCGAGATCTGCCTGTACCAATAATCTGCGGCTAAGTGCAAAGGAAAAAATCATTTACATATGATGGAAATTTGTTCCACATGTTGAATAATGTAAATCGGACATGCTTGGAATTTTTCTCTAGCACCAATTGTTGCTAGATAATAATAACCATGTGCCTATAACACTCTGATACAATGACTCTCGCTGTGATCGGAGCCATTTAGAGTAACTGATCACTATAAGCACAAACACTCAAACAGGTTCTTGGACGCGTCCATTGTGGTAATACAACGACATGCCCTTACTGTGAAGGTAAGTGGAAATAACGCCAAGTACGCTGCCCAGTCCGTTGCTGGGAACTTCCACATTTGCTGTAGGAGACCTACAATGTCTACAATACAAGGACTGACAATGATATCCATTGTAATCAATGGCGACCTGTGCGATTCATTTTTCAATGTGGGACCGTGTAGTCTATTGAGTTAGTTAATAGGGAGGTACCGGTAATTTAATCAATAACGTGAAAGGAGCAATTTCCTGCTTGTCCTGTGGACAGTTGGTAGGTAGATATAGGACTTATTTTAAGTATTTTTTTTTTTTTCAGCCATATAGTACAGAATGCATGCGGTCAGTATTCATGCCATGCCGATCCCACACCTGCAGTTATAGATTTGTGTGATCAAGATGGTGGAACAAGTGTTAGACAAGGGCCAGTGACGACAAGTTATGGGGGTCACACAGTGCAGCACGGCGATGTCACCTTTATTGTCATCGCTATCGGGATCTGTAGGGGCTCGTGCACAGGGTATTGGTTCCTCCTCTGAGTCCGTATCAGAATCAGAGTTGAAAAGCAAGCGAGCACGGGAGGGCTTAGTGCCAATACGGACAGAAGTAGAGGAACGCTGGTAGGTGAATGACATGGACTCCATGGTACGGGACTGAGTGATATGAACTGGAAACCCGGCAGACAACCGGAAGGAAGAGTGCAGACGAGAAGTTATGAAAAGATATTGTAAGTAAAGAAGGAAGAAAAACAATGTTATATCAAACAAGAATGAAATATATAAAATCACCGATGTTCTTGAAAGGAAAGATCATTTAGAAGCAATTTTACATTGTCAATTTAAAAAACCCTTAAAGGGGTATTACCATTGCCAGCATATGCCATAAATTATGCCTCTGGGGCCCCCACTGATCCTGAAAACAAAGGGACAGAGAAGTTCCTGGGCAACCCACAGAGCTGGGAACTAAGTAAATGGGCCTGTGTTGTAAATCCCTGCACAGCGGGTGGTCGGTAAAAGGAAAATCAGCAAAGGGGGAAGAGCTCTTTAATTGCGCTTTGGCCCAGCATTCTAAGGATTCGTGGGGGTTTCCGGCAGGGGGAAAAACCCTTGAATATAATCTGTACAGGCTCTTAGGTGAAACGTAGGCCAATAAAAATCCAACGATGCTCCACCATTAGAAATTGAAGGGGCCGTGGTGCTCTGTAGAGTAAAGAAAACTGTAGGGTCCAGATAGCTCAGAAGACATTTAGGCACTAAAGAGACCATCACTGCCCAAACAGTGTGAGAATCACTAGCATTACTACACCAAATGATTTCCCGCCGTATCAGAGATACAGAAATCTCTAGCGTTATAGAGATTTAGGCACGCTACAGATCACCCCTGCCTCTTCGATTTGGGAGTGGATGACCTCTCCTATCACGTGTCCTTCAAAGCCAATTCACTTGTGAACATCATGGTAAAGTTTAAAGGTCCAATTTCCCAAACGATAGAAAATTCCGTCCTTTGTTTCTTGCAATCAAAAATCTCATCAGGAAAGGAGCATATGACAATAGATACGGAAAGTCTTTCATGTATATCATATATCCTTTCTATCAGTCTGATCAAATTGTTTCGATCACCATAAAACATGAGCAATATCATTAACAATCGTAAAATCATATTGATTGTTAACGATAATCTTTACGTCTATGGACCGTATTTCAGGAGAAAAGACAGTAGATCTATACGCTAGTACACTATAAATTGAGATCTCACATGATGTGATGAATTTAAAAGGCCTGTCCGGGACATTTAATTGATGACCTATCTATAGTACCACTGGTCAGCAGTACAAAGGTGGGTATAGCCCCTTCAGTTGTTTATTCAGGTACAGCACCGTACACACGCGTGTGGCTGTGCCTGGTACTGCAGCTCAGCCTATTTAAATGAACGGGTCTGAGTTGCAGTACCAGGCACAGCCACCCTATTATGTACTGCGCTGGAGGTACCCTTGGTGCTCGCTGAAGCGCCCCTTTCGTAGTGCTTATCAGCGGGGTCTCCGATGATCAGACCCCAACCAATCACATATCCTAAGGACAGGCCATCAATTAAAAGTCCCAGACAACTCTTTTAATGATGAGTATGGAAAAGAACAGTAGATCACACCAGACAGTATTTAGAGGTCGTCGTTTCACATGTTAAATTGGTGGAGTCACACAACCCATTTTCACATGATTGTGTGTGCCAGAAATGAACACGTAACGCAGGTCAACAGAGTGTTCTCCAAGATGTTAACGGAAAAGACCAAGGCCTTACCTGGGTATCCATCATCGTTGTCAGTGTCACCATGCCCACTGCCGATACTTGTGCTATCCATGCCGATGTGAATGGTCAGCAGCTGTGACCGCAGCTGCTCAATGTCGCTGTCTTTGCTGTCTAGCGCCATCTGCAGCTCAATACGAACCTGACACTCATCTGCAATTTGCTGTGAAGTAAATGATGTAAACTTTGAAAGAGCAGACAAAATGTCCTACAGACAGACAGACCTTTACTCCCTGCCAAGTATACAAACGACTCCCTAAAGTCTGATCATTGCACATTCGGGATAAGTTACACGTGACTTCTTACCGCCTGCATCTCATTCATCTCTTTCTGGTACTTGACGACAAGACGTGAATGTTTTTCCCTCTCGGATTTCAACTCTAATTGCAGCTTCCTATTCTCCTTCTCCTTCCTGCGCACATCGGTGTCGGGTCCACCCTTGCTGGGTATTTTCCTGTTCATGATCTCGGCTAGTTTGTTCACGGCCTATAAAAGCAATGAGACAAAAATGTAGGAACCTGCACATAAAAACTGAACATAATGAATTTAAAGTAGGTAACGTCAAGCAGAGTCCAGATTGTTACTGCACAGATTTTGTGGGTTTAGGTCTTTGTGCACCAGTGAATGTTGAGATACTGAAGGGGGGACATGTGGGAGAGTACTCAAATTCACCGATATGGGCTTGTGGATATAATGAAATCACGGCTATCACAGGTATTAATCGGCAGGGTTAGCAGACGGTCTATTATATTATGGCACCACTAATTGTCATCTAAGAGTAAGTATCACCCAATCAGTATCGGATTTACATCTCTTGCTTGTACACAGACTGGACTCCGCTCTTCAAGTAGGCCCCACCTTAAAGGGGTATTTCAATCTTTACCATTTTTCACATATCAAATGAATAGGTTAAAAATGCTAGATCAATGGGGGTCCGACTGCCAGGACCCCCACTGATCGTCAGAGCGGGGGACTGAGCTGATGGAAGCAACCGGGGTCCTCCGTTCTGATGATAGGTGGGGGCCCCAGCTGTCGGAACCCCACTGATCTAGAATTATTTGCCTATCCAGGTGAAAAATTCTGAAGGCTAGAATACCCCTTTAAAGGGTAACTACATTTTTCAAAATTTTTGGACATGTCATAGTAAAATGTCAGAAGTTTTGATCGGTGGAAGTCAGAGAACTGAGACACCCACCGATCGCTAAAACTAAGCCGCTGCTGTGCGGATTCATTTCCGATTGGCTTTCCTCAGAGCGGTGTACGGGCTCAATGGAATCGAAGCTGCACGAGCGGTTCAGCTGCTTCGTTTTAGCGATCAGTGGGGTCTCAGTGCTTGGACCCCCACTGATCAAAACTTCTGATATATCACTACGACATGTCAATGTTTGTTTTTTTTTAGAAGTCCAGTTACCCTTTAAGTCATGTATGGCTTTAGAATGTTTGTCTACACTAGAAAAAAATAAAAAATAAAGCGGAACATTGGGGAGGCTCTTCCTACAACAGCCAGCAGCCTCCTGTGCAGCGTTCTACTAATCCCTACCTGGGTGTCCTTCTCTCACACACAGCACTTTGAGTGGCTAATTAAAATACACACTGGGCCCATGGCTGCGTAAGGAACTCCTACTATGCCAATAGGTAAATCCAGCCCCACAGAGTCAGGCCCTATGTACACAACACGGCTTAAGTTGGCCTTTTTTTGGCACGACTCAGAACAAAGACAGACATCTGAGGAAAATATAGGAGCTGTCGTCTAGAACTAAACCTTCATGGACCAACTATGAACGAGAAGTCACTCAGAAAATGGGCGTCTGAAATCCCGAATGTATGGCCAGCTTAAGTGTCCTTGTCTGAGGCCTTATGTACACGGCACAGAGGTGGTATGCTGTATGATGGCACATGGAGTCTTTACTACGACGTAGCATGGACTCCGCGGGCCGCCATACAATGCCCAGTCAAGCGCCGTATATATGTATAGAGCTATTCTCCCCTAGAATCACCTTAAATGAAACCTGTCATGTTTAAAAAGCAATCTAATCTGCCTTCAACATGTTATAGAGCAGGGGGAGCTGGGCAAATCTAATTTGTATAGCAAAATATTCAGGATAACTTGTAATTTATTCATTTAAACCGTTACTCATGCTAGGCTTAGGAGTGCACACTCATATAGTGACAGCTATTAATCATAGTGGCTTAAAGCGGTTGTCAGAATGGATTTCTTTCAGTCCCATTGACAACTTTTGACACTGTTGGTCGCCTTCACCTGTATGGCGGCATCATTTATACTGTCCAGGAACCTAGGAGACCTGTTCGAGCTCCCATGGGTCGGTCAGTAATGTTACCTGAGTCTTGAGGGTCCTCTCACTCAGCAGTTGCTTCTCGAATTGGGTTTTAATGATCACCACATTGGTTCCTTCTTCCTTCAGATGTAGAATTTCTGTAGATGAAAGCCACCACAAGAACAGGACAATATTAAAATACACGGCTTCCTTATTCTCCGGTATTTAAGATATGGTGTAAATAGGTTATTCTTTAGAGAGGAGTCTCATAGTGAATAGAGATAAGCGAATGATTTCTCCTGATTCACCAGTCTATGGAGTACAATGGGAGAATTGATTCACTTATCCTCTAAAAGTCGGCAAAAGTAAATGTCAAATTGGGCAAACTGATTAGAATTAACGAATGCAAAACGCGTAACAAGTTTTACTAGCGAGCTGCTCTTTTCTTATTGTAAGGACAACTTACGTTCTTGGGAATCTTTTAGTTTGTTGTTCAGGTCTTCCTTCTCATTAGCCAAATTAGCCACATCGGTAGTTAGTGTTTTGTTCGCATCCTCAAGCTAAAAGGAGAAAGATGGATGTATTAAGACACTGTAAATGTAATAAAATCAAACACCTGGCACGGATTCTAAAAATACAATTGATATGTCTGTAGAAGGTTGAGGGACTACTTTATCAGCTTTTGCGAGTCTTTAATCCTAAAGAACATTTCACCTTAACCCATTAAAGGGGTTTTCGGGGGATTAAACGTTAATTGCGTACTCTTAGGCTTCATGCACACAGTTATATTACTTCTCCATTTTGTACGAGGCCATGATAGGACTCCCATGGACGTGTATGGAGCCTCTACTAAAGGAGAATAGCTCTGTGTATACAGCACCTGACAAAGTCTGTACAGCGGCACAGAGGGGTTCTTAGGGTGGGCCATTAATGTTTGATCAGCGAGGGTCTGACCATCCCCCGCTGATAAGCAGGAGACACCGTCTCGTCTGTACGGGCTGCTGCATCTGGTACTAGTCAAGCAAATGGAATTAAGTTGCAGGACTGGGCACAGCCCCACTCATATGTATGTATGGCGCTATTCCTGCGTAAACAATGAGGGGCCCCTTCATTTTGTTGATTGGCTGGAACTTAGAACATTTTTTTTTGCATCGAGCTGTATTAAGTCTTGATTTTTGAGAGAAAAGTTGTAGTCTCTATACATTCCACCTTGGGGTACATACACCTTAGCATTTATTTGATATTATTTTATTTTGGAGGTACAAAAATAAAATATATATTTTTTTACCTTGTTCATTGCTGACTTTTAGCTGAATTTGTTATAGTATTTTTTTTTTGCCCCGTAAAGGAGCACAAATTTTCCAAATTATTGTGAATATACAATATACTGGCATTCTCTGTGCCAGAAGACCGTGCCTGTGCAAAGGCACATATTGGGGTGCCGTAATAGGCGTTAATAAGAATAGACAGTTCTGGGGACCTTTCTCAGCTGTCGCCAGATTCGTTGATCAGCAATAAATGTGTTAACAAAGCCAAAGAAATGCATTGGTATAGAACTTGTCAGATTTGCCAGTTTAGGACTAGAGGAAAGCTGGATGATAACCCCTGAGGGGGTCTGTGACGGAGTCCATATTGGTCTCCACACAGATTTATTTGGGCTCATAGAGGAAACGACTTAAAGGGATTCT
The DNA here is from genome assembly GCF_050947455.1 of Rhinoderma darwinii. Lineage (NCBI taxonomy): Eukaryota > Metazoa > Chordata > Amphibia > Anura > Rhinodermatidae > Rhinoderma > Rhinoderma darwinii. The sequence continues at coordinate 51,115,390 of NC_134690.1, read as the reverse complement.
TAAGTAATCTAGAAATGATAAAATTAAAACTTTCCAACTCCAGTTTATGAATGCGGACGTAAAACTACAGGACGAGGGAGGAACAACAGCATAAGCTTACTAACTTCCCAATTGACCCATCCCCCATCTACGTACAGAATTGATGGTGGCATATTTCTCCGCAAGCTCTTGTTTATGACGAGCCATCATCTCCTTGATCTCTAGTTCTTTCATGATCTTCTCTTTCTCCAGGTCGGAGTACTGCTCTTCAGCAATGGAGCGTGCCAGCTGTTCAGAGTCCGCTTTAGTCAGTGTGATCTCGAGCTGAGCCGCCAGAGAGTCCCTGGAAATACAAAACAGGCTTTAAGTAATCCAGAAACCCAGGATAAGGCGGTAATTTATTTTGCCATAAAAAGAAAGGTCCAACTTCGCAACCAATTTTTTCTATAAAATCGAAAAAGGAGCAACTTTGCAAACAGTCTTGATTACAAGTCTCCCACCATTTTGCATTTACAACTCCTATGCAGACCTATGTATCACCATGGTTACATACTACAAACAAACCATGTGTAGTCTGATCCTGTAGTCATGCTCCGTTTCATCTGACCCCTACTTACTTACTTGGTAGGGTAGTATGAGGTAGGGGACAGATAAATGGCAATATAACTGCCGGATGTGAATACAGAAAGTTTGTTTGTAATCTGTTCAATAGGAGCTGTATACACAAAACGATAGATTTTTTTAATTAAGACTATTTGCGAAGTTGATTAATTTTTCATTAGATGCATTGGAACAAGAGTCAAGTCATGGCCAATAATAAACTACAATGGGAATAACATTAGTAAACATCTAGTCATTGCCAAATTTTTGAGGTTTTTCGGCCCGCGGTCATTGAGCGCCACAGGCAAAATACGCTGGGAAAAATTGCTTTCTCGGCATCACATTGATGTCAATGAGAGGTCAGAGACAGAAACGCCTAAAGAAAAGGCATGCCGCTTCTTTTTCCCCGCGGGCGTTTTTTCCGCTCGTGGGAAAAAAAATGCCTCCGCCTCCCATTGAAATCAATGGAAGGAGTTTTCGGCCGTTTTTTGCCATGGTTTCCGCTTTGAAAACAGCGCTAAAAAGCTCTGTGTGAACATACCCTTATAGAATTGACATATTTTAGTTAACATGAGTAGAATATATTGGAATACTTCAGTCTGTGGAGTCAAGGCCGTCTCTACAACAAGCATCAGCCTGACCCCAGTTCTGTATCCGCAGCGCCGACTCACCTCTCATCCTGAAGCTCCTGAACTTTCTGCTGCATCTCCTTACAAAGCTTCCCCTGCTCTTCACATTCCTCCTTTAGTTCCCGCACCTGGGTCTTGTACAAGGTCTATACAAGAAATGTATAGAATAACATTTATTTCGGACCTAGAAATGCATCATCAAAAAGCTATGTATTTTTATTTCCTGCTGGTTATATAGCGCCCACAAATTGCTGACATTTTTTGTAGGAAGCCAGTTTTGGAGTGTGGGAGCATCCGGAGGAAACCCATGCTAACACAGGGAGAGGAAACCAGCTCAATGCCGATGTTGCTCTAAGTTGGACTGGAAACACGGACCTTAGTGCTAAAGTGCTGAGCCCACGTGCTGCCCAATGCATCTCGATGGACTGCATAAACTGATGTGCTCACATATTAGCAGATGGATGACAAATATGGGATCCGCTTTTTGCGAAACCAGACTTATATGAGCTACCAGGGGCCAAGGGAAAAGCACATGTGGCACACAAAGGACGCTGCCCCTTGTCTAGTTGCCCAGTGCCCCCATAATAGTGATAGAGGTCTAAGTTACTTATTGCACTTGCTCTACAACCATTCCATCTTCGAACATGGCCATACTGCAAAACTACAAGGAGGAAGGTTTCTCAGTTCTGTGCTGATGCAAGAGGACCGCCTGAGGGGCCTAACGTGAATATCTAGTGGTCCTTATCCTTGGGACCACCACTGTTCTATGGCAATAGAAACATTAGTCACTACTAGCTTTATTATTTAAGCCACTACTTCATTAGTGATGCTTAAATGGGTTGTCTCAAAGACAACCCCTGTCCATATGCCCTAATGGGGCATATTGAGGTCATAGAGTAGGTCCCTTCTTCAGCACCCATTCGTTACGAGCCTGAATGGTGAGAGACTTTCAAAGAGAAGCCACCTCTCTGGTGGACCCGGCATGGCCGTGCATTATAGGACGGACATTCATTTGAATGGCCAGCATGTAGCATATAGCCAGATATGGGGTTGGAGAAGCCAGACTTGCAGTCATCAGCTGATTGAAAGGCAAACTACTTTTTAAAAAGGGGTATCCTTTGTGAGTCAGACCCTTTAAAGGCTGCATTTGATCATTCTCGAGTCGTGGTAAAATCTCAGAACTACCACAAGACAACATCAACGTTTAACATGGGAAAAGATTGAGATTGTGTTGCGGTGACAAGACCACCGAAATTTATTTTCTTCGGTATTAGAGCAGAGCTAAAACGCCATTATTAGGGCACAGTTTTATGTTGAGTGACTAGAGTTTAGCTGCATGGTAGTCTATCCAGAGTAGATTCCGATGAGGTGATGGATGGGGTTATGTTCGTGTGATATAGTCGGGCTGGATGTTTAATACAGGACTCCTTCAAGGAGAATGGATAGTTTGCAGTCCACAATGGTCATCTCGGCCCCCTCCGAAGAAAAGCCTCCATTTTGTCCCAGTTAACAGTATATCCAAAAGGGCCCCATTTCTCCAGTTCTCAGAGCAGAGCCCCAAAGAATCCCTGGGGCTGGTAATCATGAGGAGGATGTCATCAGCAAAAACCACCACTCTTAATTCTGATGTTCCTGACTCCACACCCAGAAATCTGGTGGTAGTGTCTAAATGGTAAAGTATGGGGTCAAACCAGAGGTTAAACTAAACAGGTCAAGGGGAAATCCCCACCATGTACCTCTAAACAGGTCCAAGTGTGGGGTATCTTTCCCAATAACAGTTGATGTAATTGTGATGTCTGTGTAGATAACTGCAATGAATTATTGAAAGAGGCAGCAAAAGTTTCTATGTGCAAGGGGTTGTGTGTGGGGAAGGTGAAAAAACGTTATAAAATGCCTTTTCATCACCTAAACTGAGTAATAGGGATTGGGGGTGAGAGGGATCTTGCACCATGAGCAATGATTTTCCAAATATCTTTGGGAGTGGCATCTTCGAGTGAATCCCACTTGGGTCGGGTGAATAAGATCTAGGAGAATTATTTGAAGTCCGTTTGTCAGGATTTTGGTCAGGCATTTGTAGTCTTGGTTCATAAGGGTAATGGGGCAATATGATTGTGGCAGGTCATGATGATTCCTGGCCTTGGGCAATGAGATAATTTCCGTCCATAAAGCGGTCAGTAAATATGTCTTAGCTGCATGGAAATCTAAACACCTCATGTTACATCAGTGGCTTAGAGCGCTACTCTGAACCTCCTCCATGCTTTATACCGCAGCGAATAAACACAAGCTCAACAGGAGGTCAGCACATGTGTAGTAAATTTCCCTTACAGTAAGGACAGAATGATTGTAAGCCACAAATACTGAGAGAAATGGGCCTGGAGTTCAGCTTTAATGAATCTCATTCTTACAGAGAAATACTGCTCAGCCTCCAGCTGGTCTTGAAGTTCTTTCATCTGTCCGTCTGCATCTTGACGTTCTCTGCACAAAACAAGACATCGTAGTTAGGAAACTCAACTTCTTCTGGTAACAATTACCTTATGTCGACAGCAGGAGATGTACAGTAAAACTCTCTCAGCCCAAGATGTCACCACCCAGATGTCCCTCTTAGGTGGGATACAGACAGAATTGACAATGGGAGAAGTACTGGTTATATGTCAAGTCGTTTGAGTGAATCAAACGCGTGCCATTTGTGCCCACCGATTAGTAGAGATCATTCATCACGGAAGGCGTAGTATTAACACAGGGAGCTCTAACATGGCAGCTTTGTGGAATAAAGAAGTAAAAAAAAAAAACCCCTGGGAGCACCTTCACTTTCCCATGACATCAGCAATAGATCGGTCTCTTACTTGCGCAGTTCGCTGTTCTGTTTCTCAAAGCTCGATCTGATCTCGGTCAAGTGGTTGATCTCCTGCTTCAGCTGTTTCTCTGACATCTTAAGGCTGTTCACCTGCTGAAGCTGCATCTTTAAGTCATTCTGGGTCAGGCTTCGTTTCTGTGTCTCCTGCTCGGTTTTTAATGTTAGGTTTTTAACCTAAGCAAGAGATAAAAAAATGGAAAAATGAAAGGTTAACAGAGTATTTGTATGTAACGCAAACACCTCTCTACAAAGATGGGATACCATCGATACCCCTTTCCCCCACAGGCAATGGCACAGTATGGCAGGTACGACTTACATCTTCCATGAGTTTGTCCTTCAGGTTCTCCAGCTCATTGATCTTCTGCTTGGCTTGTTTGAGGTCGCAGTCCAGCATGGAGCACTGCTTCTCCGCCTCCAGCAAGTTGTTCTCCAGCCGCTGCTTGGACAATCTCTCCTCCTGCAGCTTCCTCTCCATGTCTACAGGAGAAATAAAAGCTGCGGTGATCACATCATGATTCAACCACGTATAAAGAACAACTCCGCAAGTAAAATACCTAATACCCCGGGTACGACATATCCACTTAAAGTGAATGTCCATCTTTTCTCATGTCATTTCTAGGTTCTAAATTCTGTGCTGATTCATTTCTTAATATATCTTTATAGTGGTTGAAGCTTAGAAATAGATTTAAAGAAGATGAGGTAAAGTATATTATGGGCACAGGTCCGCTCTACGGTAAGCCCAAACGGCACAAATAACATTGTGACGTTTGGCGAATTGCAGCTAACGAAGAATACAGCGGACTGATTGTTAGGAGTCCGCTGTTTTCATAAGGGGAGCGCTCCTCTCTCACCATTGATTCATGGCTGCCGTGTATGTGCACGTCACAGGTTGCAACCCATGATTCACCGGTGATAGAGGAGCGCTCCCCTCGCGAATACAGTGGTCTCATGGCTCAATGTTTTTCGCTCTTTTTGGGTTTACGTTAGGGCGGACCTGTCTCCAGTCTATACTGCCCTTAAATAGGAATCATATTACGGTGACAGATCTGCTTGAAAATAATAAATGCTGGCTGCATGCAGCTGCCACTAGAGGGAGTTTTAAGGGGTTGTCCCAAGATTGTCATTTATTACCTATCTACAGGATCGGTTCTAAATGTCTGATGACTGGGGGGCCCCCATCGTTGGAACCCCCACCGATCACTAGAACAGGTGTGTAAAGCCCCCTTGTTCCTCCTCAATGCACCTGTCGCAGTGAGGAGAAGCTTGAATGGAACAGCGGTTGAGCATGCACCCCCCCCGCCCCATGACGGAAACAGTCGAGCGCTGTACTGGGCTGCCTCTGTCGGCTCCATAGACTATGGATGGGGCGGCAATACACATGCTCAACTGCTGCTCCATTTGAAGTTCTCCGCACTGCAGTCTTACAGAGAGGAGGAATGCGTAGGCTCAGGACCCCCGTTCTAGTGATTGGTGAGGATTCAAGCAGTGGAGCCCCAACGATCAGACATTTATCACCTATCCTGTGGATAGCGCCCTCTTTTTGCAGCTATAGGCAGCCAACATGTTACTTTTTTAAGTCTATGCGGGGGAGCCTAGTATCAGAAAAATAGATCTCTGACCGCTATAAAAATGTATTAAGAATTTAGTAAGTACAGAATTGTGTCCGTACAGATGCCATCTCCCTTACTCTCTCTCTATGGTTATGTTCACATCTGCACTACAGTTTCCATTATTCTGTTCCGTTAGAGGAATAGAATAACAGGAGCGCCACATCTGTCACATTACTGCAACCAACGGCGCGCAATGGAAACTCAATGTGGGTTTCCGTAATTTTGCAGGGCAAAATAGAGCTACATGACGGAAGGCAGATGTGAACAGAGCCTAAATTCGTCATAACATGAGATGTATGGCGCGAGATGTTAAACAAACATGTAAAAAATGAATTCTGTCACCCATAGACTCCAATGATTGAATAAAACGTATAAGTTCTAGCCATCCGGTAAAAAAAAAACGTATACTTTTTTTCTTTAATATGTGAGTTTTTGAGCGATGGTATCCATCAAAGCATCTGTGAGCCCTCCGTCATCTATAGACTCTCATATTAAAAAAAAGTATACGCTTTTCAACTGGACAGCGAAAGATGGTATTGAATTAGTAGTATAACAAATTGCATAACTTAACGCAATTCAAGGAAAAGGGGGGAAACATCTTTTTATAGATTTAAAAAAACAGCATTTAAGGGCAGAAACGAGCAGATATGTTAGAGATGGGGAAGGCACATGAATGCATTGCTATCTGTTCGTCATGGCTTAGCAGACTGATGTCACTGATGTCACCGTGCCGTCATCAATGTGAGTAAAAACGCTGAATGGTAAATATAGAGATCGGAATAGGTCGACATTTTTGTATAATTTATGCAGCATAAATGTTTTTTTGTTTTTTTAATTATATTCATGGCTGCAGCTGGAATACTATTTTGATTTACCATGGACCTTTAATAATTCGGGTGCAGTCCTAGGGCTTGGGCAATAGCAGTAATAAAGACGGCGATATATTATGCAAATGGAATGACAATAATAGAAATTAAAATATTTGGTAATTAAAAGGCATTTTTATAGTAGGCAAAAATCTGGGGGAAATTTTTTTATTGCATCTAAAATACCCAGTGGACTGGCAACTGTATGGCTTTTATTTCTAGATGCCAGGCCTGAGGGCTGCAGACTGTGGTCTGTTTACTTTGGCTCAGGTATAGTTAGACCTTTGTCTCTTAAATCCAACATGTGTGGGGTCCGGTCATGCCAGAGACGCCCAGAGTAAGCCCTACGTGTACCCTGCAAGAAGAATCTAGACCTGACTTCATTTGACCTCTCCCAGTCCCCCCCCAGAGACTGAAGCAAGCCGAGATTCCTGTGGCCATGCTTTACAGTGACTTGTAATGGCATGCTGTGCGTCACACTTATGGCATTACAACCATTCCCTCACATAATGCGGGCTTTCAAGGACAAACATGTAACCCTTACCTGTCTGGACAGAACTAAACTGCCTAAAAGAACCAGGAGCCGCATATACAGTTTAATTCTACATCTAGAACGTTACAGATTGAGGTTACTTAAATAATGCAGGAAAGATTTTTTTTAAAGCCCAACTACACAAGCAACTTAAAAAGGGAATACAACTTTGCAACTATATTTTGTTTAGTTCCAATTCATCTAAAATGAAAACGCTTGGCAGTCAATTAAATTATGTTGTGTCTGCAGCTCCTATGCACAACTGTGTGTCTCCATAGTTACAGACTACAAACTGATCCTGCAGTCAGTCATACTCCCTTCCATTAGTCTCCTACTTTGTACTAACATGCATTTGGTATGTCAACAACAAGTAGGGGACAGCTGTATGGCTAAGTGACTGCCTGGATCAGATTATACGAGGTTTGTGTGTAGTCTCCTAGCATGGCGGCACAGATCCGCATAGGAGCTGTAGACACAAAACGAAAGTAGCGTTTTCATTTATACTATTTGTAAAGTTGCTTACATCTTTCATTGTAGATGCAGTGGAACGATATGGTTGTGAAGGTGAACTATAATCATTATGACAAACTTTGCAGAATCTAAGTTTATTTCGACCAGTACTCCTGGTTCAGTCGTATATTCGGTTTGGTTTGTTAGTTCAGGTTGGCTAAATGTTACTTTGTCTAGTACGGAGTTTCCCAATTTCGGTGTTTTAAGGATTTCCTGTATTGCACAGGTAAAAAGTATTATCAGAGTATAAGTAAGATGCGATATCCTCAGATCAAGACCTGTTTGGGGCACTTGAAGACTAGAGTTGAAACCTTGGTATATATAACCCCCATGTCACATGCGGTTACAAGTGGTCCCCGGGAGTTTTATTTGCTATAGAACATTCTGCCTCTCTATGCTACACAGGAATTTTGAAGTCCCTCCCAATTAGGTAGTAAGAAATTTGAGAAGACTGCACGACATATCACGTAGGTTCAAAGTAAAAAAGTCAGTTATGCTATATATAATTAAGGGTGTATTCACACTGTGTTTGCAGAGCTATAGGCCAGGAGATACTCTCGATGTATATCTCTGATGTAAGCCTATGCTAATGAACGCAGTGTGAATAGGCCCAAAAAGGAAGCTTGAGAGGACACTGTATGTGTAATGTGAAGACACATCATGAAAAATGAATAGGGTGATTTTCACAAGGGGCATTTTAGTGCTTATTAAGTCAGTTCGATGTATGATCATTTTATTGTCCAGAATGACTAAACTAGTATCCGCTCTGGCAGGGGTTGTACGACTGAGTCACTTGTATGATGATACCGCACTACGGTCCTTTCAGCAATTGAAAGACCAATTCCAACTGGAACACAGTATGTTCTACCAATATCTGCAGATACGACATGCCCTGCAGGCGGCTGTGGTGGACCTGACGGTCTGTGCGATGGGGGGTCTTAGAATATACGGTTAAGACGGACACATCTAAACGGCTGATTTCGATGGCTTATAAGAGCTTGTTATCCAAACACTTGGGAGATCCTATGGAGCTGGTGAGAGTGAAATGGGAGCGGGATATAGGCTCTTTGCCCAATAAGATTGGGAGGAGATCTTAGCGTCCTCTTACCATCTTTCTCTCAGTATGGCGCAGAGGAGGTCGCAACTTTTCTTGATACATCGAGTTTACCGAACCCCTTGGGTGCTAAAACAGATGGGGCTCAGATCGGATGCTAAGTGTCCTAGGTGTCCAGAGGAGAAGGCGGACATCTATCATATGTTCTGGACATGAGGGGCTTTGCGGACCTTATGGGGGGAGATATCGGAATTGATAAAAAAAAAAAAAAAAGGTATATGGTATGAAATTGGCGGCAGATCCAAAGGTGTTGTTGCTGGGGTTTGTGGGAGAACTGGGGGGTGACAGGTTGGAATGCTTGGCAATTGCAAAATTTTTATATCAGACTAGAAAGTGTATTGATAAACACTGGCTGGATGTGGAGCCTCCCGTGCAGAGGGAAATTTTGGGAATGCTAAATTACAATATTTTGATGGAGTATAAAATATTTTCGAAAAGGGGTAAAGTGAAGAAATTTGATAAGCAGTGGGAAAGATGGTTGCCTGCCCTGGGGTGGTGTCCTCTGACCTGAGCAGAATACGGACACAAGTCTAGGAGATCATTTGTAGTAACGTCAAGAGCAGACTGGAGGTGTAACATTGGGTCCTGCTAATAGAACTCATCTTGTACTAAGTGTAAATGATAGAGATGCTGATAGGGGGATGTGCAGGGGTTATGGGGGGGGGGGATGTAATGTTGGGATTTTTCTGTAATACTGGAAATGCTGCATATGATGCTGATACAGTTATCTGACTGTCAATGTATTATTGTTCTTGTTAATAAACATTGGATTGATTTTTTAAAAAACAAAAAAAACTAGTATCCGCTTTATAGAAAATATAGGGCTGCTTGCAGTTCGCATATAGAGCTGGTTACGGAGCTTTCTACCTTTCATGGCTTCAGACTTGGTTTCCTCAATAGACTGATAGATTTTGTTCTTGTCAGCCAGGCGTGCCTTGGTGGCTTTATGTTCAACTTCTTCCTTCTCCACACACTGCTGCAGAGCCTTCAGCTTGTACGTCATGTCGATCTCCAGGTTGTTCTTCTCCTACAATTATATGAATCGGTAAGCAGTTATTTTATCACGTAATGCATTGGCAGTCCGGATAGTGGGAAACGTCACCTTAATATCACGTCCACACAGATTGTAATCATCCAGTTCACTGGATAATATGGGAATTACTGCAATTACATATTCAGAAATTCCCTAATATATTTATTGTACTGTATTTCAGAACAGGAATATTCTGATAAAAGAGCAGGGCCATGATGGGTGCCCAAATCCATGCGCAAAATGGAGCAGATAGATTACGGCAGACTTCAGCTCATACCATTGATCTATCGTCATAATAAACAATGTATAGGTTTAGCTTTGGATTACCAAAGAAACATTTACTCCTTAAAAACCTCAGCGTACGAGCAAGTAGATAATACCTGTCAAACAAGGTAAGATAGTACAGGCGGATTTGTCATTATAGATCAGTGTAAATTGGGATCATATTGATATATAACAACCAAACCACAAAATGTGTGGGATGTGCATCACGTGAGAATGGCAGGAAGACACACACTGTACATACATATGAAAGTCTACCAGCTGGTAAAGACAAAGCTTTACTTTCTAGGTCTCTTGTGGCAGAAATGGGGTCAATATTATGGTCTCTCTGGACTTTTTTTTTTTTTTTTTGCAAGGATACAACTACAAGATGGACAACAGATGCCAAGAGGGGAAAATCTTTCCATCTGATCTCTGGAGTCCTCTACTACATTTTCAACATACATTTTTCCTCTACCCCAAGACAATGCAAAGATTAGCATACATCCCATATACATCTATCTGCAATAAAGTTAGGCCTTGCTCACACATAGTTGGGCCTGTGTGTTGGTTCAGAATGGCTCCACTAACGCATAGAAAATGAAATACATGTGTAAATCTGGACAAAGAAGAAAGCTGCTGCAAGAAGGTTGACGTCCTTGAGATCATGAATTACATGGCAGCCCATTTACTTGAACGGACGATGTGTAGCACCTCATTTCTCCAGCAGGGGCTGCTGACTGTGATCGCTAATTGACACAGATCTACATTGATCACATGCTTGCAGGCCGCAATTAGAAAGGGAGTTATTCAGATGTAACAGCCGTTTTAGATGCATGTAATACAGCTCCTTACCTTCTCCAGGGCAGCTAGTCTCTCCTGTAGATGCCTCTTCTCAGACTCAGCACGTGCAAGGAACTCCTTCCCTTTCTTTACTTCATCTTCTAATCCAGATATCCGGCCTGTAAGCAGAGCACAACACGCAATGAATGGGTATGAGGACTCAGCATTACATGGTATAAATGCTTTGCACCAGTGATATATAATACACAATTTAGGGCAAGCAAAAACAGCACCCCTTTATACCTTGAAGGTCACAAATGATCTCTGAACCCTGCGTCCGGTCCCTCTTTTCAGACTCCAGAGCGGACTGCAGGTTGATGTAGTCCTTCTCTAACTTCAGCTTGGCGTTCTCTAGCATACACGTCTTATCCTGGAGCTCTCGGTTGTTTGTCTCCAGCTGCTGGATCTGTTTGGACATCTCGTTTTGAGTCTTTCGGAACCGGGCTGCTGTGTCGGACTCTGTACGCAGAAGAGAATTGGCTTCATCCAACTACAGAGGAAACAAATCAGTAAGGTGAAAGGACTAGGGACAAGAAGAAAACACTGAAAAAGTTAAGGATTGATTTTACTTACTTGTCTTTGGAGCTGGTTCATTTTCTCATTGGAGATCTGTGAATTTTGGTTTCTTTTCTTCATGTCTTCAAGTTGATCTTTCAGACTGTTCACTGAACAAAAAACACATTAGAAAGAGTTGTTTGTTTTCAATGATTTTTCCCAATGCGATTATTGCAGATAATACAAAATAAACTTTACAGGCAGATATCCCAATGATACCAACAGGTAGCGAGGAACTGGTTTGTCCCTACTGACCCCCAGAAGGATAAACACTACATTTGTAAAAATATATAAAACACAAAACAAAACTTGCTTGCTCAATATGGAGCACTTTTGAGTATCAGCAGCACTCATATTTTCAATCCGCACCCCCATACACTCAGTAAGCCGGATTCTCACCCAGGTTATCAGATCATGCCTAAAATTTCCCACAGACATGGCATAGTTGACATTCAAAGTTGCTTGGTTAGCTGCGATCACCTCCCCCATTAAAATGCATTTTCATTACTATGGGGATTAGCAAAACCAATGTCATCAGCCATCGTTATTCCGTCTATGACTGGCTTGAGAATTGGAATGTGTATGACCAGGAACACCACTAAAACCAATGTCATCAGCCATCGTTATTCCGTCTATGACTGGCTTGAGAATTGGAATGTGTATGACCAGGAACACCACTAAAACCAATGTCATCAGCCATCGTTATTCCGTCTATGACTGGCTTGAGAATTGAAATGTGTATGACCAGGACCACCACTAAAACCAATGTCATCAGCCATCGTTATTCCGTCTATGACTGGCTTGAGAATTGGAATGTGTATGACCAGCAACACCACATACATACAACTCCAACAAAGCCTACATTAGATGCAAAGCTAGTGTTCTAGTAAGCGACTGTATAATTCGATCTGTATTTTGGGGTTTGGCACATGCGGCGCTCACAAACCTTCATTCTCTAGGCTGCGTTTCTTCTCGGCCTCATTTTCAGCTTTTCTTTGGTATTCTGCGTTCTTGTGCTGTAGCAAAGCCTTCTCACGCTCCAGCTGCCGGCTAGTAGACTCCAGGTTCTTACGAGAATTTACCTAGATAAACAGGGATAAAAGAGGAACGCTCAGTATGCGACACGGCTGCAGTAGAGACAAAACGCTAGATATAAGTATATAGAAAAAAAAAGCCGGAAAAAACGCTTACAATGGGTGCTGTGCTTTTATCAATTCGCTATTGGGCATTACGTGCATAAGCTTTAAGAAACAGAGGGAGTATATGGACTGTATAAGTGTGCGCCTGTAAACACATACACTTCCATATGGTGTGGATCAGTTTAGGGACTGGATCGATATGGTGTTTATTTTAGAAACTTTTAGCAATCTAAAGTGAAACTCTGGACAAATTTTTATACTTCATCAAATGTACCAGGACTGTCAATTCTTTCACCCTGAGCGAGGAAGTCTGTGAGGTGCAGCTTCAGCCAAGAGAAAAGCAGGAAGAGATGTCAGAGGGGCGATACTTCTATTGTACAGCCCAGTAACGTGCAGCAGTAGTTCTTTTTTTGTTGTGTTAAGGATTTATAGTGTACAGAGCACCTTGGAAATTCGCATTTGGGGGCCAGAGTAAAAGAATGAACAGTCCTGGTATGACCCAGGTAGGACCATTTGGGCACAATGATAATGTGCCCAGAGTGTCACTTTAAGAACTAAGCTGATTGAGTGCTACTGCCTAAAAGTGCACAATCCCTTTAATAATACAGAGGGAAAACAAATCTCTTGGCTCTCTCTGGATCAATTCCTCACGGTATTAAAGGTCTTTGCTTGAGGTCAGTCAACAGGAACCTGTATTGCTTACTTCAAGTTGATAAAAATCTGTCCTGGTCATGTGATGGTGACACAGGTGCGGAGATCGTTACAGTTACATTTATCAGAGCTACGTCCTGTAACAAGCCATACACCTGTGATCATCACATGACCAGGACTGATTGGACACAAACAATGGAGGTTCCTATTCAATGACAGCAAGCAGAGATCCTAAAGATTCATGTAGAATGGGTACAGAAAGTATACTAGAAAATTGTAAAGCTTTTCATTAAACAGACCATAATAATCATTTAATACCCAATCACAGAAAATGGGACTTCTGGACCTGTATCCTCTGAAGAAGTCCGGTCATTAGCTACTAGTACAAAGGAGTTTTATGCCATACATATCCCTGATCTGACACGGACTCTGGCATTTATACCCACAAATCAGGAGATTCCAGGTTAAATTCTGGAATATTACTGCACTAAACATAATATCGCATTGATTACCTGTTCATCAAGTTCCTTCATTATCTTTTCCAGACGGGCATTTACAGACCTTAGAAACAGCAAAATATTTCATATGTTACTACAGAAGTATGTTCAACGTTAAAAATCAGTCATTAGGTTATTGTATTCAGTAATTGACTGAATATTTTGCATATAATCTGCTGAGCCGTCATCCACCTTCCTAGGAAAATCTTACTTTCCTTCCTATTACTGAAGTCTCTGCAACTAATTACATCCAAGAGGTTTTGTTTTTTTTAGCATTCAGAATTTTAAAGGGGTATTCCTACCCCAGAAAGTGAGGTCATATCGCTAGGATATACCATCCTTTTTATTTATTTTTTTGAATCGGTGGGGATCCGACCTCTGTTTTTCCCTGCACATCGTCGCTCGCGGGTATCGGCTGTGCAGGGAGCTGCAGCACAGTTCCATTCAAGTGACGATGTACAGGCAAAGCGGACGCAGCGCTCCCGGCAGTCAGACTCCCACTGATCAGATAACGATGGCGCAACATTGCGATATGCCATGACTTTCTGTGATGGGAGTAGCCCTTTAAATGAAATACATAAAGGTAAATCATTGTCAAGTGTTTGATCTATAAATAAAAAGTAAGTCTATAAAAACATTAGTGGTCACTGGAGTTCTCCTGGCATTTAAAGGGATTCTCCATCTTCAGCCACTTACCCACTAAGTCAAAGGTAAACTACATGGTTTTCCCAGACTATACATGGTATGTCCATTCCTGCATGGACGATATTGCAATGTGACCGTTTTACTTCTGTACGATTAGACGAGTGCTCCACAGTGATATGGAATGACCTGCAAGTCGCAGTAAAATCGAGGGATTACCGTGAAACTCACATGACCCCACTGAGAAAAGTTGTGCGACGATCACAAGAAATCCAACATGGTTCAAATTCTTGCAATTATGTGAAGTTGCCCGCCACTAGTGTCACCGTTTAGACATCGCTTTATACTCCTTATCTAGGTCTGATCGAGGCTAATGGAGACCAGGTCGTTTACCTTCGGCCTAGTTGGGCATCCTTAGAAAAAGTTATATTATCATTAATAAAACGGACCCCAAAAGGACTTGTGTCTGGAGGCCGGAATAACCAACACTAATAAATAGGACACCTGTATTTGTGCTCAAATTCATCTCTGGCTTGGATCTCATTGTGAAGCTTCTCCTCCAGCTTCTGAAGAGCTTTCTGAAGTTCTGCCGACTCCTACACAAACAGAAGGAACAATTCACGTCAAGCACAAGGCACTGCTAAAAATGTACAGCCAATTGCAGATACTTATTACTAGCGTCCTGGAATAGGGTCAGTTCAGACAGAGTCTCTTTACAAGTTTTTTGACACGGAAACCACGTCGGAAAACGTGCCAAAAAAAACCTCTCATTGATTTCAATGGGAGGCTACGGCGTCTCGCAGGAAAAAAAAGGGACATACCCTATCTTCGGCCGTTTAGGTCTTTGACCTCCCATTGACATCAATGGGAGGCAGAGAAAGCGTATTTCACTGCGTTTTTTTGCACGCGTCGCTCAACAGGCGCGGGCGAAAAACGCAGCTAAAATTGGCGTGCAGGCAGAGCAAAATCTGCCTCAAAATTCCAAACAATTCCAATTTCTGCCTGCAAAAAACTCTGTGTGAACCCGTCCTTATATTAAAATCCATAAATAGTTATGTTTATTACAAAATAGTAGTCTGCAGCACTATTCTGGTTATTAAAGATACCGGAACCGTGGCTGAAACATGACGCACCCTCAGTCTAGAGGATCCATTAGGATTTGCTGAAATCCATTCAAAACCGTATTCATCATAGCGATCATGGCTCTGGTATGAATAGAAACTACGTATCCCCAACTAGGCAGATTTGAAATTTGTCAGTATGTAGAAGGCCGACAGCTTTTACATTTCTCTAGACTCCAGAATAACAAATTGACCTCGTCATACAGCAATATAGGAAGAGTTTATAGATCACTGTACAATTGGTTAGATTTGCTGTAGGAGCCTGTAGAAAACTAGAGGACAACCTTTGGGAAGTTACAATGATCGCCATATTGATGGTCATACAATATTATCAAAAATGGATAGAACCTCGGAAGACATTTTTTTCCAATTTTCCAGAAGGCAGCACGTCAATGGCCCATATTTAGCGTTTTTTTTTTTAACAATTATTAATTTAAACGGTGGTTGTCCCATCTGGACTTCCTGCCCCATATGCCCTATCTGAAAATATGATCATATTAGAAAAGGGGTCTCTCGCTCTTGAGATAGAAAAGAAGAGCTAAAACATAATTGGCTACCGCTCTGGCAGACCGGGCCCATCCGTGTGTTACATGAGTGGCCATAATATTTTAATATCACGGCACTCACCAATTAAATAATTTTTGCAAGCAAATAATTACATCTCACAGCATGGAAGTTGTCCGTATTTAACCCCTTCAGGACACAGCCTGTTTTGGCCTTCAGGGCGTGTTACTTTATGTGGTAATAACTCCGGAATGCTTTTACCTATCCAAGCGATTCTGAGATTGTTTTCTTGTGACATGTTGTACTTTATGTTAGTGAAAAAATTTGGTCGATAAATTTGGTATTTATTTCTGAAAAACACCAAAATTTAGAGAAAATGTGCAAAAATTAGCATTTTTTTAAATTTAAACGTATCTGCTTGTAAAACAGATAGTAATACCACACAAAATAGTTACTAATTAACATTTCCCATATGTCTACTTTATGTTTGCATCGTTTTTTGAACATCCTTTTATTTTTCTAGGACGTTACAAGGCTTAGAACTTTAGCAGCAATTTCTCATATTTTAAAGAAAATTTCCAAAGGCCATTTTTTCAGGGACCAGTTCAGTTCTGAAGTGGCTTTGAGGGCCTTATATATTAGAAAGTTCCCATAAATCACCCCATTTTCAAAACTGCACCCCTCAAGGTATTCGAATCAGCATTCACAAAGTGTTTTTACCCTTTAGGCGTTTCATAGGAATTAAAGGACCAGTGTCACGAAAAAAAAAATGTATTAGATCAATTTGATTTTAGTGTTTTATTAAACATTTTTTTATTTATTTGTGTGTTTGTGTTTTACTTTTTTTATTTTTTTCACTTTTTCTTGTCCATGGGGGCTGCCATTTTTTTTTCCATCTCTGTATGTGTCGATTAACGACATATACAGACATGGAATACGGCACATACAGTCCCATAGTGAATGCGAACGGGGCCCGTTCCATCCACTATGCTGTACGCCGTCTGTGTGGGAACGGCGCATGCGCCGCTCCCACACAATGCAAATTGAACTGTGCGACGTCCGGCGCCATTTTCTTGTAGACCGGAAGTCGCGGCCGGACAGTAAGATTACTACTTCCGGTCGCGGCTTCCGGACTTGTGCACTTGGAGCGGAGGTAGCAGACGGAGCGGACGGACCGGAGTGAGCGGCGGCGGCAGGAGCAGGTAAGTTAGGTCTGTGTATGTACGTGTTTTACTGTGTGTTTACTACTGTATGTTAATCTACTACACTGTGTTAGCTCAAAAAATGGCGACACACAGTGTAGGAGGTTAGACCGTTCAATCCCCTCGTTTCTCCCGGCACTAGCCAGGATAAAGGAGGGGGGGATTCTGAGAGCTCACTAGAGCGAGGGATTTTTCTCAAATTTTGCAGCATAAAGCAATGTGGTTGCTTTACCACATGCAATGCTGCAATTTTGGGAATTGCTCCATCTAGTGACCAGCCCTGGGAAATATTATAAATTAGAATCTAATTTATAATATTTCCTGACTCGTGAAAAAATTTAAAAAATTAGAACAATGTTTAATCACCTATACACTAATTGTTTAACTAAAAAAATATATATATATTTTTCTAGCGATTCATTCCCTTTAAAGCAATGTAGAGGTGAAATATTTTTCTAATTTTATTTTTCTCCCCGAAATTCATTTCTAATACATTTTTGTTTGTAGCACAGAAGGTTTTACCAGAAAAATGAAACTCAATATTTTAGTGCCCAGATTCTGCAGTTTTTAGAAATATCGCAAATGTGGTCCTAGTGTGATAATGGACTGAAACACCGGCCTCAGAAGCAAAGGAGCACCCAGAGGATTTTGGGCCTCCGTTTTTTTTTAGAATATATTTTAGGCACCATGTCAGGTTTGAAGAGGTCTTGTGGTGCCAAAACAGTGGAAACACCCCAAAAGTTACCCCATTTTGGAAACACACCTCAAGGAATTTAACTAGGGGTATAGTTAGCATTTTGACCACACAGGTTGTTTGCAGAAGTTAGTGAAATTAGGCCGTAAAAATGAAAATCTACTTTTTTTCTGAAAAGACATATAAATGTTTAACTTTTACAAGGAATAAAGGAAAAAAAGAACCACCACATTTGTAAAGCATTTTCTCCTGATTACGGCAATACCCCATATGTGCTAATAAACTGCTGATTGGACCTATGGCAGCGCTCAGAAGGGAAGGAGCGCCATTTGGATTTTGGAGCATGGATTTTGCTGGATTGCTTTTCGGTGCCATGTCGCGTTTGCAACGCCCTGGAGGGACCAAAACAGTGGAAACCCCCCAAAAGTGACCCCATTTTAGGAACACACCTCAAGAAATTTTTCTAGGGGTATAGTGAGCATTTAGACCCCACATGTTTTTTGCAGAATTTATTAGAATTAGGCTGCGAAAGTGAATATCACAATTTTTTCCACTACAATGTTGAATTTTCTCATTTTCACAAGGGATAAAGGAGAAAAAAAAACAACCAATTTTTGTAAAACAATTTCTCCCAAGTACGGAAATACCCCACATGTGGTCATACATTTTTTTCATTAGAAATGAATTAACCCTTTCAGGACTGATCCATTTTTTGCTTTCTTATTTTTGTTTTTCACTACCCGCCTTCCAAGAGCCATAAGTTTTTTCTTTTTCCGTCAGTAGAGCGGTGTGAGGGCTTATTTCTTGCGGGAGGAATTGTAGTTTCTATTGATACCATTTAAAGTACCATAAAATGTACTGGGAAACCGAAAAAAAATAATTATTTGCGGGCTGAAACTGGAAAAAAAATAAAATCGGATTTTACCGCCATGCGGTAAAAACAAAAACTTTACTTTATTCTGCGGCTCAATACAATTACGGTGATACCAAATGTATATAGTTTTGTTTTTTTTATATTACGGTATACTACTTTTACAAAAGAAAAATCTAATTGTTAAAAAAAAAATTGTTTTGTTCCACCACGTTCTGAGAGCCGTAACTTTTTACGTTTTCGGTTAATTGAGCGGTGGGAGGTCTTATTGTTTGCGGGACGAGCTGTAGTTTTTATTGGTATCAATTTTTCGTACGTAAAAAGTGATCAAAAGGTTGTATTACTTTTTTTTGAGAGCTAAGGTGACAAAAAAAAACAGCGAATTTGGCGGTTTAAATTATTTAAGTTTTTTAATGTCAAATTATTATTACGTTAAATAATGGTATATTGTAATAGTTCGGACTTTTACGGACATAGCGATACCAATGTTGTTTATCTTTTTCATTACTTCAGAAGAAAAATGGGAAAAGGTTTTGTTTTTTTTAGCTTTAAATTTTTTTTTCTCACTGCTAAAAACTTTAAGTCTTCTACACATTTTATTAAATCATTGGATCGCTAGTACAATATACTGCAATACTAATGTATTGCAGTATATGGTTATTCTTACAGGCTTCTGTAACAGCACGATCGCTGTTCCTGTCCGTTAGTCCCGGGTGTCAGCTGTAATACACAGCTGACACCCGCAGCGTATGGAGCGGGCTCAGCACGTGAGCCCGCGCCATACATCAACCCCCGCACCTTGATGTGCAATTAAGTCATAGTGCGCGAAGGGGTTAATGCACAGTGGTGGTTCAAAGTGAATATTGCAATTTTCCACTGATATGCCATTTTAGTGCATAATATGATGTGCCCAGTTCGTGCCACTGAAGACAAATACCTCATAAAAAGTTAAGCGGGTTCTCCCAGGTATGGCGATGCCATATATGTGGGCGGAAACTGCTGTTTGGGCACGCTGCAGGGCTCAGAAAGGAGGGAGCGCCATTTTGCTTTTGGAGCGCAGATTTTGCTTGGTAGTTGTTTTGTTTGGGGTTTTGCTGGTATTTCAGTTTATAATGTGGGGGCGTATGTAATCTGTGCGGAGAACATCAGGGCATAATAAGAGGGTATAATAATGCGGTAAATAAATAATAATTCACAGATGTGTGGCCGGTGTTGTACTGATAAATGGCGCCCAATCTTATCCGCTTTTGGACACTGCACATTTTGCATTGCCATATTCCGAGAGCCAGAACTTCTTTATTTTTTCACCACCGGAGCCGTGTGAGGGCTTTTTTGTTGCGGAACAATCTGTTGTTTTCATTGGTACCATTTTGGGGTACATGCGATTTTTTTATCACTTTTTATTCCATTTTTTTTGCAAGCCAGGTGACCAAAAACCAGGAATTCTGACAATGTTTTTTAGTTTATTTTTTGCAGCGTTCACCGTGCGCTATAAATGACAGTTTTACTTTATTCTGCGAGTCGGTACGATTACGGCGATATAATATGTATATAGGTTTCTTTATGTTTTGCAGCGTTTGCGCAATAAAATCACTTTTTTATAAAAATAATTTATTTTCTGGGTCACCATATTCTGAGAGCCGTAACTTTTTTATTTTTTAGTCAAAAAAGCTGTGGGGCTTGTTTTTTGCGGGACGGCTTGTAGTTTTTATCGTTACTATTTTCGGGTACATGCGACTTTTTGATCACTTTTTATGCTCTATTTTGGGATGGGGTGGTGACCAAAAAAAAAAAAGCGATTCTGGTGTAGTTTTTTTTATTGATTTTTTTGGGGTGTTCAGCATGCGGGGAAAAAAAAATAGCATTATAGTTTTATAGTTGGGGTCGTTACGAATGTGGCGATACCAAATATGTGTACATTTTTTTCCTATAATAAAAGCTTAATCGGAAAAAAAGCATTTTTTGTTTATATAACTTATAACTTTTATTTTTACACTTTTTTTTTAAAACATTTTTATTACCTTTTTTTTTTTTTTACTTGTCCCATTCAGACTTGCAGCTGTGATCGCTGCTAGAGTACATTACTCTACACACGTAGTGTAATGTACTCCAACTGTCATTGTGACGTGACAGTCACACTGACAGGAAGCCTCGGAGGACCGGCAGGAGGCTGCTCCTCCGAGGCTTCCGTACATGGCAACCCGGAGGCCATTATCCGATTGTGTGGCCATGCAGGTACATTGTAAAGTATGACCATTATTACAAGCACTCCCTTCACATATTATTTTGTTAAAGGGGTTGACCCATTTAGAAAACCCATTTTCATACACCCCAATAGGTAAATCTGGGATAAAAAGAGGGAGTCCTCTGTTCAGGATCCTGAGCTCTTGGCCAGAGTGCAGAAAGGTTACAAAGAGTGTCTCTCGCTCTGGAGGACCTATCCTGTCCTGTATTACACAGAGAACATAATGCTTAATTTCTCCTGTGGTGGCGCTGCAGGGATATTGAATACTTCCTGCCAGGTTTCCCCACAAATTAAAGCTGATCACTGGGTGTCCCGGCTTGGTAACACTTTGTAATCAGCTTATTGTGAAGGGTCATTTCAAACAAGCAGGGACTATCCAAAACGGAGTACCTCTTTAAAAGGGGTATTCCAGCCTAAAACATTTTTCACCTATCCACTGTATAGGTGATAAATGCTAGATCGGTAGGGGCCTGCCCGATGGGCCTCTATCCCTCAGCCCCATAGACTTTGAATGGAGTAAATGCCCAGCTGCTGCTTCATTGAAACTACCCTAATGTGAAACGGTGGAACGGGGTCCCCCGTTCTGGAAATCAGTGAGGGTCCCAGGAAACAGACACCAACAGATCGAGCATTTATCATTTATCCAGTGGATAGGAGAAAAAGGCTGGAATACCCCTTTCCTTTAAGTTTAAATAGGTTGCCACTTTCCTTTTCCCTAAAGAAGTGAATAGGTGAGCTCCAAGGCTGTCTGAAACGCACCCTGGGCAAGGAAGCGATGAGACTGCAGCCCTATAAATAAAGAGCTGTACGCACTGGTAACATGGTTCTCTTCCATTGGGCTCCATTGTGGTTTATGCTTGTACCTAGTAAAAAAATAAATAACCCATCACGGGTCAATGGACTCCATTAGAATTCGCTAGATCTGATCCTTTAAATCTGTCATGAATGCTTTAAAACCAGAAGCCATCACGACACCAGAACAGAGTCTAATGCTTAAAAAAACCACACACCTCAATAAACAGACTTAAACATGCATGTAAGGTAAAAAGCCAACCAGATGCCATGCGCCCAATCCCCTCCGTGCAAAAGTCAGGGTAAGCAGACCCTCTATGCTCTTTGCAGGGGCACTTTGGCCAGATGTTAGCTGGCAGCCAGCAGAGTATTATTAAAAGGCACTACAAACGTTTTTTTGCGGTGGTCTTTTTCCTTTCCTTTTGCCTTTTTTAGCTTAGTGACGTTTTTTTGCAGCAAGCGGTTGGTATCTTCATGTACAAAAATGTGTGACTACAAAAAACGCTTGTAAAAAAGAAAACACGTGAATAACTGTGGTATTTTAGAACATCAAATGTATAAAAGCTTTACTTTTTTTCGATCACCAAGTGTCCCTCATTGACTACTCCATTTAAAAGAAACTCCATGTACAACGTCACGATCTTCCAGAACAGATTCTTTATTATGAAAAACGACTACATTCGCTTATCGGAGACCACTCTTAAAACATGTGTACCCCACCTACGGATAGTCGGAGCCCCGAGCGCTCACCTCTTTCGTTGGCTTTATGGAGGCGTTCTGTTCTTCCTTGCCCTTGGACGGGTCGCTCAGCAATCTGAGAAAAATTTCAGGGAAAACACAAGGGAGAGAAAGACACAGAATGAGAAGACATTAAACAGCTCTTACTCATAAAAATACTTGGCCACAGAACGTCACATTTCTAAACAGTTTCCAGAGTTTGGATCACAGACGAGAGGATAAAGCTAAGCTGATGAGAGTT